>NC_140205.1:4020245-4090245 GCF_965226575.1 Pagrus pagrus
AGATCACATGTCAGTGCATGTGACCGTGAGGAAACTGGAATTAACAACGTTTTGAATCTTCTCACTTAACTTTCAGATTCATGAATAGATGATTATAATAATGGCAACATCCCCAGACTTCCTTTACAAATCGCTTGTATTTAAGAGTTGTTGAGTGAGGAGAAACTAAACAAACTTTGCAAAACACTGCTGCGGCATATTCTAAGTAATTGGTGTCTTCTTGTAAATTCGGCATTAAATTCAAACTATAAATTGTTTTTTTTTCTTGTAAAAAGTGTCAGTTTGTCGCAGCAATACACTGTTTTATCTGATTATATCATTTACACTAAATTTATGAAAGAAGGCAACATGTCAACCAAAATACGCTTCCACCAAATTACTGACTCTTTGAGGTTTTATGAGCACCCGTCAGTCCAGTGTTTTCTGTACTTTTCCTTATTGATGAGGGCTAATCCTAACTGGTGCAGCCTGTGACTCCATACATCCACCTAAAATCCAAGAAATAACTACTGGTAATCCAATTATAAGATCTGCTTTATACAAAGCGTTTTTTGAGGCTGGATTAACGTTTCTAAAATTAAATCCTTTTCTTGGTTTGACTCACGTTCCCGGGTCTTATTAAACAGACTCTGATCAGCCCTCTGTAAGTGATTTAGTATAAAACCACAGATTTATTTATTAGAGCCCCGCCGTCAGATTAAGTCCAGCAATGTACTTGCTGTGTTAACGGGGTTGTGTTAAGAGTATTTCATTGAAGTTTTTTATGTTTTCCAGGAGAAGAACTCAAAATACTACAACTACACTCTGTCAGTGAACGGAAAGGCTCAGAAACATGGAGCAGACTACAGCAAAGACTACCTGACAGACGTTCTGGTGAGACAACTCATCCGATCCATTTTATATTATCTTAGCTTTCGTCATATTTGTGTCCTCAATAGACGTTTGCAGAAAATGTCACATTGTAACTTTGTCAGATTAACCGATAACTTCAGGTACAATTCATTCATCCTTTCTCTCTCCGTCTGTCAGGCCAACATGTCTCTGGAGTTCCTCCAGTATAAATCAAACTACCAGCCGTTCTTCATGATGGTTTCCACGCCGGCCCCTCACTCCCCGTGGACGGCCGCTCCTCAGTACCAGGACAGCTTCAACAGCACCAAAGCTCCCAGAGACCCCAACTTCAACATCCACGGGAAGGTACGACGTCTCATCGTCAGACTTTTCTCACGTCACTGACTTTAAAATATCTCCTTTTTCAAATGTTTGTTTTCTTGTTTTCTGTCTTCAGGACAAACACTGGCTGATCAGACAGGCTAAAACCCCCATGACCAACTCGTCTGTTCAGTTTCTGGATGATGCTTTCAGGAAACGGTCAGCCTACGCTGCTTCTCACCGTCCTCTTTGTTTCCTCCTCAGTTCCTCCGCTCTCTCTTTGCATTTCATCTATTCTCCTCCTTGTTATCACCCACTTCCTGTCACCTTTCCTCTACTTTTTTCTTTCTACTTCTTACCTTTCTTAAGGTCTTTTTTTCGTCTCACTCAGTTTTAAGCATTATTTCCGTTGTTGTTGCTCGTCTCCTGCAGGTGGCGAACTTTGCTGTCTGTGGACGACCTGGTGGAGAAAATAGTGAAGAGGTTGGAGGTCAGAGGTGAACTGGACAACACGTACATCTTCTTCACGTCCGACAACGGCTACCACACAGGTACGTAACTTTAGTGTGTCAAAGAGAGGACGTCTTTACTCTAATTTATCAAAACCTTGTTAACAGATAGGAGTGAAATTAAGTTTGGAGCAAAGAGCAATAAAACATTTCTTGCCTAAGTGACATTTCTAAGAATACTTGAGTGATTATTGGGACAATGCTGTGAATCAAAGTCATCATGGCCCGGGATAATCATGACATGAACTTTTAAAAATTGTCCCGCGTCTCCTTTCAGGTCAGTTCTCTCTTCCTCTGGATAAGCGGCAGCTCTACGAGTTTGACATCAGAGTTCCTCTCATGGTCAGAGGACCGAATATCAAGCCCAACCAGACTAGTCAGGTACACACACACACACACACACACACACACGTACACACACAGACACACAAAACTGTGTTATATGCCAGCTCTGAATCTATTATTGCAACTAAGGTTAGATCAAGGTTGCTTGTTGGCCATTAGTCATTCATGTTTCACTGGGTTGTCTGATGCAAATTATATGATGTAGATATAAAAATTTGATCCGTACTGAAGGCTGCATGAATGTTAAATGTGCTTTTTATCTTTGAGAAGACTTTATTTACCTTTCCTTTAAGGCACAGGTGTACAAAGGCACTGGGATTCTTGTGCAGATCTCTTAGACAAGTCATAGAAAACAATAAGAGATGCATATAAATGCTAAATTATAAAAATATACCCACGATAAAAAGTCAGAAGAGTTTATTGGATCAGAATCAATCTTTGTCCTGTAGGGAGACACACTGATAATACGTTAATGTTCCTCTTGTGTTCAGATGCTGGTGGCGAACGTCGACCTCGGTCCGACCATCCTGGACATCGCTGGCCTCGATGTCAACAAGACGCAGATGGACGGCATGTCCTTCCTGCCTGTGATGGTGAGATCAGTGATTTTCTTCTCCAGTATCTGACTCGAGATATGTTTCTAGACACACAGACATTAACAAATGCACTATTTAAACACTCTTCCCCCTGATTTAATCCAACAAGGGACCCCAAATCTTTGCAAACTAAGAATAAGACATTTCCATTCCCTTAAAATTTATGCTTCTAACAATTAACAAATATTTTTCTGACCTTGTGCTGCTGCAACACCTGAATTTCACCTCCGGGAACCAATGAGCAACATCCATAAATGGTTTTCACAAAAATATGATTCTGATGCTCACCACCAGTGTTGTGTGTCACCAGGAGGGGAAGGTGAACAGCAGCAGCTGGAGGACAGACATCCTGGTGGAGTATGAAGGAGAAGGAAGCAACGTGTCGGACCCCGCCTGTCCGCTGCTGGGGCCGGGAGTGTCGGTACGACGAGAAACTTTAAAATCATTTGTGGAAGAAATAAAGCAGAAGGACTCATAATTCTCTGTTCTTGTGTTTCCTCCTTCTCCAGGAGTGTTTCCCAGACTGTGTGTGCGAGGACTCGTACAACAACACCTACGCATGTGTGCGCACCGTCGCCCCCTCTGCCAACCTGCAGTACTGCGAGTTTGACGATAATGAGGTGAGATGTTTATTTTGTTGCCACCATGTGCATGTAGAGATGCCTTACTGTGACACCATCTGGTGGTAGAATCAAGAATGACAACATGGTAGACTTAACAGTTTGACAGCAGTTTCATCCAAGATTGTTTTTCCTCTGCAGGTGTTTGTGGAAGTCTACAACGTGACAGCAGACCCCTTCCAGCTGACCAACATCGCAAAGACCATCGACCAGGAAGTCCTGGAGAAGATGAACCACCGGCTGATGATGCTGCAGTCCTGCGCCGGACAGTCGTGTCGGACGCCCGGCGTGTACGATCCGAGGTCTGTGTCACGGAAAAACACCTCTATTTAAAAATAAATAAATAAAAAATCATAGTTCATCATCACAGTTTCTGAGCGCCCAAAGTGACGTCTTCAGACTGCTTCTTTTGTCCAACCAACAGTCTAAAACCAAAATACTTGATTACTTGAAAAATTACTTATATGATTAATCGATTATTAAAGTAGTTGGTAACTTAAATGTGCTTTGAAACCATTTGTTGGACTTTCTAAAACTCAAACATCAACTCTTCTTTCTCGTGTTTTCTCAGGTATAAATTCGACCCTCGGCAGATGTTTACGAGCCACAGCTGGCGGCTCAGCAGACTCAGACAGAAGATGAAGTAGACGGATGGAGGAGGAGGAGGAGGAGGAGGAGGAGGAGGAGACGGAGACGGAGGAAGAAGGGCTGTGTTGTATTTTGTATTCAGCCTTTCCTGCTGTTGTTGCCTTGTGTTCAGGCCTCCTGAGCCAGTCTCTTTGTCGACGGATGGAGAAGGGATCAGGTGGGGGGGTCATAATTTGGGAATAGGTGGGTTGCCATGGAGACAGGAGGCCTCTCTGGGTGCAGGACCCACCGTCAAAGCTTCCAGTTCGGGCTGCCGTTTAGTAAGTTTGTCAGTAGGTGTGCGGGGAAGCCAGATAATTCAGGATGGATTCACACTCGCAGGCCGTTAATTCAACTTCAAATCCTGGAAAAAACGACACATTTCTGGTAAATTCACGTCCGTTTTTCTCTCTGCTGAGAATATCGTCATATCAGTGGTCCAGTTGACAAAAGCCTTTTTTATTTACGCGTCTAAATTTGGGGTTTTTGATGAATTCTTTGGTGCATTCAGATGTTCTTCAATTTTTATGTTCATCACCAAGAAGTTGCACTCAGATGGGAACGTGACGAACATGAGAGATTTCCATTCGACACCAACATTTACTGCAGCTCGGTCGTGATCCAAATGCAGCGCAGTTTCTGAACAGAAAGTAAGAAGTAGAAAATACAAATGTACGTGCGTTTCCATTCACCATTTTAAATTGTGATGAGCGCCACCTACAGGAAGTCAAACTTACATAAACAGGCAGTCCAACTGAAAACACAGTGATCTCACAGAAACGAGTGCCTAATGACAGAGGTCATTCACCACATCTCCCCCCAGACATCACGCTCACAGTCAACAAGCTTTCTGACTGTTTTTTGTCACAATAAGTCGGATGAACTGAAGAATCACGTCATCTCTCGTTCCTGGCAAAAGTAAACTGACATCAGATTTTCCTTTAAATGTTGTAAAAAGCAACTTTTGTGACTAAAAATAGTCGAGAAATAATTTCTAAGAATCGACCGTGACGCTGCAGACAGACGACATGATTTCAGTGTTTTATTTTGACTGTGAGCTGTTAAAGCACCTTTTCATTCATGAATTTTAAAATAATCGTCACTTTTTGTCTTTGTTTTTTTTTAGATGTTTTGTTATCTTATTGATTTCCGGGTTGGTTTTTAAATCGATCACGTTTATTTAAGTCACAACTGAACAAAACATGAATTTCTGAATCATACATTAGTAATTTCATGCTTGAAGCATTTCAATGAGCCAGATTTTAGACTTTCGTTACATTCAGAGATTAACTTCCTAATGGGAAAGATAGAGGATATATCCCGCCAAAATAAAAGTCCTTTTCCCATCATCAGGGTTTCAGTCTTTTGTGGCCCTGCCTGAAGTCTCTGTCACATTTCCATGTTCCTTCTGTGGGGACTTTAGATTATTAAAGACTGATATTTCACATCCAAGCTGCCTACAGCCAGTACTTTGTGGCGATGCGTTCATTTTTGAATTAAAAAAACAAATCTGCAGATTATTAAAAATCCAACCAAAGATCTGACTTGGAGACTTTTGAGGGAAACTTCTGAGTATTAAATGCAGCACGGTGACATTCAGAAAGTCGATTCATCTGCATGACATGTTGTAAAAAGACTGAATCTTTTTTTTGTGTGTGTTCGTTTTAATTGTGAATTAATTTCTCGCAGACAAACTGGTGATTGTTCATGTGTTCACTGCTACTGTAACTCACTCGTACAGCTCTCTCTTCCTCTGTAGTCAGTTTGTTCGGTGTTTAATGTGACGACACTGAGATTTAAAGTCCCGGCGGAGACTCGCGGGACTCGACACACACATCGTGATTATTTCTCCTCTCGAAACCGATCACTTTGTTTCAATTCACTGATGCACTTTCCGATCTGTCAGAACTGTTTTTGTTGTTTTTTGGAAACTTAAGTTTTATTTTTCAGAGCAGATTTTGATGATGATGATGAAGATGTATTTTAGGCTTGTGTGTTTTTGTCCAAATAAAAGATTCTCAAAATATCACAGAGGGTCCGGATCACTTAATTTACCGACAAATGTCTGTGTCATTTTAAAATTTATTCTTTATTTGTTTTTGTAATCCTCATTTTGACCACAAGAGGCTGAAGATCACCACAGGGTATAATAAACAAATGTGCTCCTACAAGGGAAATAAAATGTCAGACTAAAGGTGTATAGCTGCTTGGGGTTTCAAGGGGATCCAGAATAAATAGTTTTGGCACGAGAACGACGTGGAGCAGCCAAGAAAACCCAATAGGGCCTAAACAGACCACAGTTTCTGGCTGTAATCTAAGAGGATGAGGTTCAGAATGAGGGTCAGAGCCACCTGGGTGTCGTTCTTCACCTCTTTTAAGCCTTCACAAAAGGGTGTCGTCACACCCTGATTGGCTGGGAAGGAAATGCCCCAAGCTGCTTCCACTCCTCAATCAGGAGTCAGTCTCCTCACCTGTGCACAGGTGACCTGAATCACCTGCAGTCAGTCCAGAGGGATTTTGGAAAATCTGCCTAAAACAATTTGTTTTTTGTCCATTTCTGAAACAGTGAATTTATATACCAGGGGAAAAAATGATTCGTCCTCTCCGGCAAAATTTCCTTTTCACTCAGTTTCACACATGAAAAAAAAAAATTACATTCATACTCAGGAATCAAGAGTCACTCACTGAAATGTCAATTATAAAATATTTATTTTAAAAACTAACTTTACAACACAGTATTAATAGTGAACATTCCCACAGTCTTCAATTAGTCTAATGATCAGATTTTTAAGGGTTAATTAAAAATTCCTCACGGAGAAATGTTTTGACCATCCGGGCCGGGACAGAAGGAGATTAAATGAAAATCAGTTTAAGCTCCCACGCAGCTCACAAGCACACTGAGCTATCAATGGACTGTGTGTAGGACGGCTGATGGATCCAGTGTTTCAGTGTGACATCCAGTCCAGAAACAGTTGAAGTGAACAGTGAAGTTTCTGTTTAATCTCCGCTGCATTTAGTGAGGTCAGTACTTCCTGCTGAGAAATGTTGCTGTCAGTCACAGGCTGAACTCCAGCCGGGTTTGATTCACACGTCTCTCCAGAGGTGAACGTCGCTCGATCGTGTTCAGAATCTTAAATTGTCCAAATAATAAAAACAAATCGTCCTACGTTTAGTTTTCTGTGTCCGTCATCAGCTCTCCCATCCCTCCAGGACGGGCAGGAACGGCAGGTCGGTGCTGCCCAGGTAGGTCCTCCCTCGGTGCTGGAAGACGTCGCTGACGGCCCACGTCAGGTGGCCTCCGGGGTCGTGCAGCGTTCCCACGATCTCGCCGTCCAATCCGAGCTCCAGGACCAGAGCGTAGCGCGGCAGCAGGGCGTTGTACCAGCTCAGAGGGATCACCTGGAAACACACGTTCAGTTTAATCATTTTCTAGAACCCAAAATGGCGTCTTCTAACTTCTTCTTTTCTTCAAACAACAGTCCAAAACCCAAATACTCATTTAAGAAGCTGGATTTTGCTTAATTTTGCTTGATCGGAGAATGTAAACACTGGTATCTCTTTAAATTTTACTCTGAGCTCGTCATTTGGTGTCATTTGGGAACTTTAACCTCTCAGTAGTCCGGTCACATCGTGCACCAAACATGTTTTAAATAAAGTTTTTCAGTCAGTGTGACCTGAACTGACACTTCCCAGAGTTCACTGGGAGTTCAGACCTGCTCCTTAAAGAGAGAGTGTGTGTGTGAAGGAGCTGCAGCGTATTCAACTAAGAAAGTGTGTGTGTTCGTCTAACAAATCAGAGTGTGTGTGTGTGTGTGTGTGTGTGTGTGTGTGTGTGTGTGTGTGTGTCCTGTCCCGTCACATTTCACACCATCTAGTCTCGCTGCAGCCGGGAACAAAGCCTGTTATTCTCTCCTGACTGACAGACAAAATAATTGGGAATCACACAGCGAGGAGCAGATGCATCATGGGAAAGCAGATTCATCTGCCAACAGCATTTATCTCCTGGTGATAGGCAATAATTTATATGACTGATTTATTACTGTGTGATCAAATACAGTTTAATATTGAAGACTGAAATCACTTCTGCCAACATGAAGGTGATAATCTTTAACATCTTGGTTCGGTTCTGATCCAGATTTGTATTATTGATGATAAGCTGCGTCTCAGCCTCATGTAACAATATGTCGTTGTCTTTCTATCTTCTCAGTCAAACTGTAAAACAAACCGACCTTGGCCAGGAAGCGTTTGACAGCCGGGTACGGGGCGATCATGTCCAGGAAGGGAGGCGTGAGCTTCCTGAACCGCGTCGTTGTTATTCCAACCAGGAAAGTTTCGTGGTCGCTGAGGCGGATGTTGTCAGGGTAACCGATCATGTTGTCCATGATGATCTCTTTGGTACCGGCCTTCGGGCCCTTCAGCCAAAATCTGAGGACACAGTCGACTAAACATCTGAGTAACTGATGTTTATCTTAACCTGTGTGTGTCTGTGTGTGTGTGTCTGTGTGTGTGTGTGTGTGTGTGTGTGTGTGTGTGTGTGTGTACCTGAGTATGCGTCCGATGCTCGTCTCTGCCAGCAGCAGGAAGTGTTCGTCAGGCGACAGCACGATGCCGTTGGGCATGTAGAGGGAGTCCAGCAGCACCTTCACACTTCCTGTTTGTGGATCGAAGGAGAGGAGACGACCGAGGCTGTTCAGCTCGATCACCTGAGACCCAACACACCAGCTCAGTTTAGTTTCATTTAACTACAGATCACATTTTTAGTTTAGTTTCTTTGCTTTGTTTCGTTTCGTTCACTTTTTGTTTCATTCAGCTCAGCTTAGCATACTTTAACTGTTTATGTGTCTATAAACAGTTAAAGTGTTAATAAACCTGATGTTTCTCAGGGCTCAGTGGCTATTAAACACAAGAATACATTAAACAACACATTAATGTGTACACGTGTGTCATTCATGTGTGTCGTTGGGGGTCGACGTGGGCAGCGTCTACCTTTGTTGACCATTTTTCTCTTTTTGAACCAAGTGCATGTCGACACATCTCTCCTTCAGCCTCATCAGCAGCCTCGGCTGTTTTCTGAACTGAAAGGACTCTCAGCGTTCTCGTTTTTTGGCAACCGGTCCAGATGAATGGATAAAAAAGATCGAGTGTGTCCTTGTGTGTTAAAAAGGACTGCAGTTGCCGAGCAACGCTGAAAAAAAGCCTTGATGGATCCTGCTGCAGCTTTTCTTTACTCGGTTATCTATTAGGGGATTTTTTTTGGTTTAGAGCGCCTGCTGCTCACTTCACTCAGCCTCTTTTCAACTCTTTTAGATGCGTTCGCATTTAAAATCTAAAGGGAGTTGATCAAAACATCTCTTCCCTCGTCTCACCTCTAGTTTGACGTGTCTGCGCCCCCAGCGACTGGAAGAGTCGGTGAAATAAATGATCCCAGTTTGGGAGGAAATCTCCAGGCCGTTCAGGAAGGCGAAGGGAACGCCGTCAGCACCTGACGACCAATGAAAAGGAGGGTCGCACACAAGGAGTTCATTTATAAAAACTCAATCCCAGCAAGCGTAAGAACACACCACCACCTTACCTTGTGAGTTAGCCAGGAGCAGAGTCTTCTCTCCGGTTCTGGGGTTGACGCTGTGCAGCCCAAAGTACGAGTCTGCAATGATCAGCTGACCGTGACGATCCAGACGAACGCCGTGAGGACGACCGCACACGGGCTCGAAGTCTGTGCTGCTGCCTGCAGACACAGACGCACAACAGACTCAACCGACATCGCTTTGAATCAGATGTTATTGTGCTGTAAACAACCAAAATTATGTTTCATGATATCAAACCAAGGAAGGTGGAGAATTAAAGAAAAAGAAGAAAGTTTCCACCACATTCAAGTGTTTTAAAGGATTTCCAGCACCAGTACGAACCCTTAGCTTAGCTTCTGTGTCGTCTTAAAGGCAACAAATAACTGGCTGCAAAAGAAAAGGACAACTAGTAACACCGATATCAGGTCCTATAGAGAAGTGTAGGAGTGTAACCGAGTGTGAAGGAAAGTGTAGGAGGATGAGAGGAAGGACACGGCCGTCCCTGAACAAACACAGAAGAAGAAACAGACGTGTGACAATAAAAAAAAACACAAACCACATTCTGGTAGGTTCTGTCCCATCTGCGTGATGAGGGTGAGGCTGTCATCGGGACCGATCCTCCACAGCTTCCCGTCCACAGTTCCTGTGTACACGTTACCTGAAACACACACACACATGTTTTAAAACTGCTGATGTCATGTGTTGTGTGCTGAAGTTTGTTCTTGTTTGGGCGAAAAAAGCTGCAGAAATAACATGAGGCGCTAAAAATGCACATGAAAATTAAGGAAAAACACATTGCAGAGTTTTTATTTATCTAAAAAGAAGAAGAAGAAAGTTAAATAAAAGTAAATAATGTGAACATGTAATAACTTCAACATGCAGGGGGCAACAAGGGACAAACTACTCAGCATAGCAGACAGGCAGAGGTCAGAGGTCAAAGTCCTTGAAGAGAGTTAAATCACACAAATCAAATCCAGGACGCTCACCCTCCTCATCGGCAGTGAAGGATTCTGGTCCGTGTAGTTTCCCAGCGAACAGCCTGCGGCCCTTCTGCAGTCGGGTGTTGGCGGCCAGCGGCCCCTCGAGGGCCGGAGGAGGCCCCTTCAGTCTGGAGGAACAGATTTGGATGAACCGATAAATTTATCGTAACGACAGCAATTTAATCATAACTAAGATGTTGGAGCCAGAAGTGACCATATTTGGACGTGAAGCTGGGGAGGAGGAAACTGTTTACTGAGGGAATAAATCAAGTGAGAAGTAGGGTCACTTTCTCATAAGCTTACATACGATCACACTTCTTTTTGCAACCAGTGGAGTCGCCCCCTGCTGGTTATTAGGCAGAAGGCAGGTTTAAGGTACTTACACATGTGGTTTGGGGTCTATGGGAGAAGGCAGCAGGTAAACGCCAGCAGCCACAGCGAGCAGAGCGGCTAACAACGATCTCCTACCAAACCTGACAGAGAGCAGAAACAAAAAGAGACATTTCAGTGCAGTAATGTTAATTATCTTAAATGTAACGAACTCTTCTCATGTTTTACTGCAACAAAAACTATTTAAACAACTAAAACAGATGTAAAATATATGTAAAACAAACAAAAACGAAACCTGAAGCATAAATTTGGGTTATTTTAAAATTACAAAATGTACAGCCGGCTCGACTTTGTCTTATTCAAGCAAAAATCAAGAAAACTGAGAAGAATAAGCTAAATTTATCTGAGCTGTTCCTTTTGTTCTTGGTAGTTTTCCTCCTTTGAGATACTTTGAACTGTGAAAGGATTTCGTTGTCTGCAGTTCACAATCAGCAGAAAATAAGTCAACGGCGCTGTGTAACACGTGGCGGAGTGAACTTTGACATGTTTAAGAAACACAGGATCTGTGATATGTTGCACAAAGCTGATCCCACCGGTCCAAGAGTCTGTCACACACAGCTGTGTAAGTGGAAACTGAACCAGACAACAGGTCAACGTTCAAGTAAATAAAGAAGATTGTAGAGCATTCACTGCATGTATGTTTATCACTTAAATGTAAAGGAATTCCTCTGGAGATTGGTCCTCTGTTCCCTCCTATCAGAGGGAAAAGCTGAGGTTTATCAGCCGGCGGTTAAAACATGTGGTGTCGCTCTGTTGTGACAACGTTACAGGACAAAAGGAAATCACAAGGGAAGATCTGCAACTCTTTGCATGATTGAAGTGATGTGTTGCAACCTACGTTCATGCATCACTTAAACAAAAGGTTATCAGGCCAGATGTCTGGTACAATATTTACATACACTGCCTCCATTGTTTTCCCCATTGCTGACTGAGAATCAGATGTACTGTTTGCATACAGTTTCTCACCTTGACAAATTCCCTGTGTGATAGCTGTGATGGACTATTTACTAATTCAACATGTGAATAAAAGCAACTTGTGAAAATGCCCATTTCATTTGACACTCTGTTCTTTTCACATTTTAAAGTTTTTTTGTGAGAAAATGTGTAAAAAAAATTAGCAAATTCACATGGGAAGGTCATTTGAAATGCCATGTTTTGTTTGCACATGTGAAACTGTGAATAAAATCAAAACTCTACACCAGGAAATAAAACTGTTGTCATGCCTACTTTAGCTTTTCAGTGAGGTAACAGTGTCCCATGAAGAATCCCATTAAGAAACGGAGCTTTTTAAGACGCGACCTGGCACCTTGCACCTTCACCGCCCACAACTGATGTATGTGAGTAACACCTGAACCGGCTGTTGACCGCTTGTTTCTCTTTAAACATGAGCAGACTGGTGCATTTACTGATGCCGAAAAGAAGTCTGTCCCTTAATAGTTCAAAATATGGTCTTTAATTGTTTTTGACAAGACGCCGCTGATTTTGCAGAAACAATTGACAGATTTGTGAACGCAGTCTGGCGACGCGGACAGATCGCTCACGCTTCTGGCGCTCGCTGAGGTAAACACGACCACAGCCGCTCAGAATGAAACATTTCAAAACAATTAAAATGTTTAACTTACATAGTTGAGTTTTGAGAGTTGTTGAGGCTCCTCTTCCTGCTGGATCACTCAGCTCTGACTCAACTGGAGGAGCGTCAAACACACCTGGGTGTATACAGGAGCATCCGGTACGGGACTTCAAAATAAAAGAGTTAAGGCGCACGTTTCCGGTCCGAGTTTGTTTGACTGTTTTTCCAGACTTTTTTTTTTTTAAGTGAGAGATTTACATTAAGGAAATTAATTTACTTACTATTTAGAGTCCAGAAGGGAAGCTACTTTACTCGAGCACTTCTTTTTAAAGAGATGATATTTAACCATGACGACAGTACTGAGGCAAAAACTATAAATATTCCTGCTTTTTGGGCACTTTAAATAAACCTTGGTTATATAGTGTGGAGACCAAAGTGCTTGACAATTAAGTAAAGAAACAAGAAAATAAATTAAATACAGGAAAATTAAATTATTAAAACAAAACAGGCAGCAAAGAGCAATGGCGATCTAAAACTGCCAAAATCAGAAATAAATAATAATATGTACGTTATATATACGTTGACCTGGTTTGACCTTCTCTGTCTCACTCATACCTGAGGTAGGCTGGTAGCATGAAGGACCTTGCCTCAGGGCCTCACCTGGACAGCCACACCCTGACCAGGATTCAAACCCCCGGTCCAGGTACAACAAACATGCTACGGAAAGGAAGAGCCAGGACTACAGGATCTACAGCAACTCAGACTATATAAGTGTGGTCGGATGTTATCGAGGAGAGGGAAGATGATCCGAACTGAAGGAGTTGAGCTACCAGAAGGCAACATAGCAGATATAGACAGCTACAAGTACTTTAAGGTCCTGAAAGCAAATGATATGACTTCACATCACTAGGAAAGCAGCCACAGTCAAAACCCCACATACAGTAGGCACAATAAGCAGGCCGAAGGAGGAGATAGCCTCTGATATCAAGACAAGGGAGGTCCTCACAATGCATGGAGGGTTGCACCCCAAGTCCAGCGTCCAGGGGATGGACACTAAGTGGAAGGAAGGAGGATTTTATTTCCCTTCAAACATCTTCCACATAACCCAAACTTATGAAACACCCTGCTTTTACTTTGAAGGCTGTACTGACAGGCTCACTGCTGACGGCTTTATGTCTGACACAGTTTAATGTTTGTCTGTGAGAGGAGGAGAAAGAGGAGGAGGAGGAGGAGGAGGAGGTGGAGGTGGAGGTGGAGGGGGTTTCCCTCCTCTTGTGGGTGCAGTTATTTAAGTTGGGGTCACACAGAGGACAAGAGGAGGAGGCGCTGCATGAATCTGCTGCAGACAACAGTTCAGCCAAAATACTGACAGCACGTGTTTCAACACCATAAATAACACTGTGAAGGAAACATAAAGACAGACTGTTGGCAGAGACGGAGGCTGGAAATGGAAGTCAAATATGAAGATACAGCAGCCGGTTAGCTTAGCTTAGCATAAAAAATGAAAACAGGGAAAAACAGCAACCTTGGCTTTGCTCAAAGGAAACACAAGTGTGATGAAAGTGACACTAAACAAACAAGATACAAGTTAAATTGTGACATTTAGAGATTGTAGTAGGCAGGCTTGTTTTCTTTGGACAGTGCTAACCTAGCTGTTTCCCCCTGCTTCCAGTCTTTATGCTAAGCTAAGCTAACAGTTTCTTATAAAAGGAGTAATCTACATTTTTGGAAATACACTTAGTTACTTTTTATTGGAGAAAATTAAATTAGCACATTGATACTTAATTATGAACTATAATTATATAAAACAAAGAAAAGTTGCAAATTATCATAGAAGAGAAGCTGGAACCAGTGAGTTTTGTCCTTTTTTGATTAAAAGATTACTTTGAAATCATCAAATTTGCTGCAAATTAACTTTTCTTTCAATTGAGTAATAAATGAATAACCTAAACCTTCACCTCTTCTCAAATACAATCACAGAAATTTGCAAAATAATCTCATCTACCTCAAAAAGTGTTGAATAAAAAGCCAGTTCCTTTATCGAACCAAATTAAATCATAAGACAAAAACAAATCTGATCTGAAACAAACACAAAAACACTCCGACACACGACTTTGTTGTTTTAATTTCACCTTTAATAGATGCAGCCCGCCTTGTGTGAGGAAAGGCCACGTTTGGTAACGATTCAAAGAAGAAACCACAAGATACCAACAAAAATAAAAACCTGTTCGCCTGCAGAGAGAACTGCAACAAAAAGCATCATCGGATGAAACCCAACGTCTGACCTGCGGGTCCGTTTTTCTGTCTGCAGCTCGTCGTTCTGCTGCTGTCAGACTGTAAGAAAGGCACTGCAGAGGTCCGAGCTGTCAGACCTGAGCGCAAAGGGCAAAAATAAACTTAATTCTGCTAAAATACAACTACTTACTTATTGTTGGGTTTCCTTTCTTTGATTCTTTGAACAAAAAACTTTGGATTTTGCACCTCAGGTCTGAACTTACAACCTGTGACTTCTTTTTAATCAAGTGTAGAACAACAGAGTTTGTGTTTTTGAGCTCGGATGCTGACGTGAAACTCATCATGTGAGATCAACCTGATGAATCGCAGAACATCTGAGTCCCTGTGTACAACAAACAAAAGCAGAAGTGGAAAAATAATATCGATAAAATGGCGGAAGAGCTACACACAGATCTTTGGCATTTAATATTACAGATCCCGGCTGTTCAAACTGGAGACACAGATCGCACAAAACTAAGGAAAAACAATCTGAAGCGCCGAAAAACTGCTCAGAAATTTAAGATCGTGTAGATTTGGAGGTCTTGAGAAAATAATCTCACCACGTTTCGGATTTTACAGTGTAACTAGTAACTATAATTAAAGGAAAGTACTTAAGTACAGTACTTGAGTAGATTGCAAATAGTTTTGACACTAAGATTTAATTTTTACAGCGATTGCAAATATCAAGTATCAATATCGGTCTCCTTGGTTATTAATAACCGTTATCCTTATTGGCCCTAAGAGAAACATATCAGTCGGATGAAAAGTCCTTGAAAGTGTTCAGAAAAAAGGAAAACTCCTGCTGAAGTTCATGTTTTATGATCAAAAGCTCCAGAGAGGCTTCTAACAGCGAGGATGTGGAGAGATTGCGCGCTCTGTGACTCCAGTTTTGATTAAACGGCCTTAAAACAAGATGTCTGAATACACACCAGGTACATCAACTCTTCATTCATTAACACTGCCGGCCCAGAAGCTTTTCATAATACATACGTTGATCAACAAGCCTAATTTATATCACCAGCAGATCCGACAGCATTTGAAAAATAAGATTTGTTTTCACCAGCTTCGTCTCCACAGATTGTCCGAATGCTGCCCGACCCTCAGCTGAATCTACGATGACGCGTGCTTTAATGTTGAACAGCCCGGCGGTGTGTACAGTCGGCACGCATGTACACAAAGAGACAAACAGGAACACATGCAACGTTTCACAGTCTACAGCTAACTCAAAATCATAACAGAAGCTCGTTGAGACCAAAAATAAAAATGAGCTTAAAACGCTTCTGTCACACTGTACTTCCATTCATAAAAAAAAGAAAAGAGGAACATATAATTATGAGTGGAGCTTAACAAAGTAAGATTATAGTGAATTAGATGTTAAGATTAAGTACAGAGTGTGATGGCGGCAGATTGCAGATTAACAGGAGAGGAAAAGGAAAAATCAAAAACCCGTCGTCCCTGAATTCAACGTTAAAGTGCCCAAAAAAAAAAAAATCAATTGATACGACTCGTCTGGTTTTGTTCTGTCTTAAACAGCTAAAGTTGTTTATCAGATACACAAACAACAACAGCAACAACAACAACAACATGGCTTTAAGATTCATTAACTGTTTCCATGCAGACTTTCGTATCATTTTAAATCATATAGTATGGAAGCAAACAAGGGCCAAAATGTTTGAGCTTTCTAAACAACTGAATACCTAATTTATGTTATCTGAATCTTAGAAACATCTTGTAGCTGAACACCGTTGAGTAACTTTATTTTATGAGTAACTCTCAACTCAGTGGCATTTAAATATTAATATATAATAAGTATTCAGGGACAAAAACAGGTCAAAAATATTGTAGTTTTAGTCCCTTTTACGGGTCAAGCTCAGAAAAAGCTGGATCCTACATTTCCCATAATGCAACTCAACAATGTGCTCTATTAGACCATCCCTCCCTCCGATCTTTACGCCTCTTTCAAACTTCATACGGAGGCTTTTTTGTGTAAAATTTTGATTCTCTAGTCCAAGTTTGATGACATCATTGTGACATCATTAGGATTAATTTTTAATTTTTAGTATTAAATCATTTCTTCTCACCAGTTAACTGAACTTCATGTATAAAGTTGGTGGCGTGACCTTTAAAAGACATGATCAGGTATTCAGTTGCTTGTACATTCAAATCATTACGTCCCGTTTTGTCTTCCACAGCTTTAACCCAGTGTTTGATAGTAAAATAAACCAGGGTTAAAACCCTTTTAAATAAAACTCTGAACTATATATGTTTTTCCCTCCAGTGGGAAGTGGCCTCTAATATATTTCTTGCTCCAGGCAACACCACAAAAATATCTTTGGTTATAACAAAACAATTAAAATAAAACTTTTAAGATATAGATTTGACACAGAAATGAGAGAATAGTCGCAGTATTTGTCCACTAGATGGCGGTATTGTACTGTACAAGCGTTTTCCTACTGCAGCGACGTCACTTTGACTTCATCGAGTACCTGCAGCTCAAACACTGAAGCGTTTTACATCTGTGTGATTTATCTCCACTTGTCTGAGAATCTGCAGATTCAAAAAAGCAAAGACTTTCTACAAAACTACACTGGAAACGAGCCTCTTTGGTCTCTAAGCCATATATGATAAATTACATGTACCAAAGAAGACATTGCATATTTATTTAAGGCAGCTATTTACTTGCAACACCTCATCTCACAACTGCACAGAAAGTCCTTTCACCTTCTTCTGCACTTTCATTAAATTGTTCTCCTTCGATCCTTTGCTTCATCTCCTTCTCCGCTCTACCTTCGTCTCTCTCCTTCCTATATTTTCCTCTTTATATCCACCAGAAAAAAAAAGCTGAAATCGGAGTTGAGAAGGAGGTCAAGGCTGCGTGTTTCAACTTGAGATAAGAGCACAAAGACACAGGCGTTTTAAATGAATGCCTGCAGACAGACGGACAGGAGAACGACACAATGCAGCCATTTTCCCTCCCCTGTTCTCCGCAGCTATCAGCGCTTACAGACCTCCTCTTCTCTCAGCCGTGGATTATAGGAGCTTTCATAAATGCAACAAGCGAACAAGCAGTTAATCACGGTGGCTTGAGGGAAAATCCCCGTCATTGTCCTCAAGGTTACAGCCACGTCTATCTTTCCCATGTACTACTCCCTCTATCTTCTACGTTTGTCTTCCTTCCTCCGTCTAATGTTGCTCCTCTACTTCCTCTAAACTGCTCAGTCAACTTCCAGAAACCGGTCACATCTCACTCCTCTCCTCTCTGACCAACACGGAGGTCAAAGGTCAGGGGGTCATATCTATCCAAACTACATCTGAACATGCTCTGCCAAACAAAAGGCTTCAAATCCAACCAGTTCATCATCATCATCATCATCATAATCATCCTCATTCACCTTCACTCGCTGTCACAAACAAAACTAAATTTCTACCTCACAAGTTTCTATTTGACTCAGTTATCAGTGGAAACTTTCCCTCTTTGATTAAAGTCACGTAAAGTTTGTGTCCGTCTGTTTTCAGTCACATTAAACCTGAAATACAAACCTGATAATACCTCTTCTCATGTCTCATGTCTACTTTCATCTACAACATTCAGTTTCAGGCCATTCTCTATGGAGTCTCAAGTGTGCCAATAATGATAGTAAAATTAAAAAAACATTATTTACGCTGTAGTTATATTTGCAGAATAATCATGCATAAAAAGTAAATGTAATAACTTACAAAGATATTTTTAAACGTATTTTAATTTCTTTCTGAGTTTTGTCACTTTTTTTGTTATTTGTCACATTTTGCTGCTTTAATACATATGTAATCATGGATCTACGCATAAATGTATCCAGGAAAAAATAAAACAATTTCAGTATTTCAATTTTTTCTTAAATCTATAATGCAACTGCTATATTTATTTTATTTTACATTTACTAACCTCTGCTCATTAAAACTATAATTGTAAATAATATAGTGGAATATAGTATTCGTATTATATATTTAAATTAAATAAAGAAAAATTCATTATTAAATGATAAATGTAAACAGGTTTTATACCTGCACAATGTAAATGGTATAAACTAAATGAATTTATATTATTTATAATTGTATTTTTTTTTATGCATCAGTTTTTATATGGTCGCCAAAGGTGACTAAGTCTTTTATTGTTTATTTTGCACTTTTTATGTTGTCTTAAAAGCAATGAAAATAACGTCAATCTGTAAAAAAAATAAAGAATAAATGCGTAATTTTTAGATTATAATGAAACACAAAGAAATTAAAATACATTTTTAAGTTGGCACGCTCGAGACTCCATACGTACACGCAGGCTACTTCTTCATTTCTCACTTCAGAAATATTTCTCAACTTTCAGGCTTCGTTGATCGAGACGTCTTCACTCTCTGGTATTCTCTGACTGTCCTTGTATTCCCGTCTTGTAGTTACAGCTTCAAAGATCGTTTCTGATGCTCACTGTGTATTTACTTCTAGTAGCAGTCTGGATAAACTATTCTCCGTGTCTGTGTCAACAACCAGATTGGTGCTCCGCCTCTGTAGAGTAAACTAAAATAAGACTTTTCTGCTTCAAGAAAAACAAACAAAAAAAAAAGATAAAAAGCTTCACCCATATAAATTAAGAAAAAAAAATATGTACAGACCTTTGAAACAAACAAATTAAATAAAACTCTAACTCAACATATGGCCTTGAGTCTTTCACGAAGGGGAAACGAAGAGGAATCAGATAAACTGTATAAATTATGTGACAGCAGGACAGAGTGAGAGAAGAGGAAGAGAGGGTTGGACGAAGACGAGGGAGAGGATGAGTGAATATGGCACAATTAAGTGAATCTTTGGTGTGAGCAGACGGACTGCAGGCAGCAGTTTGAAGTCTTTAATCCAGGCTGAATCAAACATCCATCCGAATACTGTCCGTTCATCCCTTTATTCACTCGTCCATCGCTTGCTGTCTCTCAGTTTCTGTCCTCTTCATCCCTTCTTCCAGGCGCTGGATCCTCTTCTCTCCTTCTGCGTCCACATCCCTCTCTCCATCAAAATTTACACCACTTTTATCCTCTGAGGAGTTTAGAAATCACCTCCTCCGTCCCTCTAGGGGGCAGTAGTCCTGTTTTAAGGAGGTTAATCCTTTAGGAAGGCCCTCTGACCTCCCGCAGCGCCTCCTGCAGTCTCTGGCGGTAGTTGTCGTAGCGGCGAATCACCGCCTCCCTCTGCTCATCTTCCTCCTTGTCGAGGATCCGCAGGAAGTTACGCAGCTCGGGGATGGAGAACGCATCCCACTGGAAAGAAGAAGAGCAAACAGACTTTATTTATACAGCACAGTCAGGTGTTTGTAGGGTGCAGCTTGTTTCTGTTTTGTCTTTGTTTTGATGATAGAGGTGTAGTGTTACCATGACTTCTCCTGTCTGTTGCTCTCTCAGCACGAAGCTGAGCGTGTCGGTGTCGGGTCCCGCCACCAGACGAAGAAACAACGGCTGCTCGCCATCCGCCAGCTTACACACATAGACTGCAGGACACACACAGATTAATTTAGTCAGTGCAGTACGTTCGTTCCTACAAGCCACATACATGCAGGCACCACTGCGGTCGCTGTGTGTGTGTGTGTGTGTGTGTGTGTGTGTGTGTGTGCATATAAACAGGGCTGGCAGGGGATGAAAGGTTGGGTGCGGCACATTAACAACCACAGTAATTTACAAAAACAGAGGGAGTGAGATCCATGTTGTTAGACTGCACTGGCATTACAGTGAAAGTATCAAAGTACCAGACAGAGACAGACAACACTGGACTTTTAAGACCAATACTGCGAATAACAATTGAAAAAATGGTTTTCTATCGACCAATACTCCTTAATTTGATGATCATTTTTGGCAATGAGCTTTTAAATTTGGTGTGTAGAGATATTAACTCTACGGCGGCCGAGGACTTGTTGCATGTCTCCCTTCACATGCCCAAAAATAAGCTTAAGAAAGACAATAATATAAAAAAAATAAACAATAAATATAACACAAATATATCCCCTAAATTATTTGCTCTCATATGTGTCTGCAGCCATCAGCCAGATAGTTTAGCTTAGCTTAGAATAAACACTTGGAGCTGGGGGAAAACCTCCAGCCTGGATCAGGGCTGGGTGTTCGGTGATCGGTATATCTATATAAAACACGACATTGAGACTAAAGCCTGATGTTTTTTAGTAAAGGTGGTTGGCCTGGCCTGCGTTCAAGGCTGCTGTAACCTTAAACAGCAGGAAGGGAACAAACTGAGCGTATCTTTTTATTTCAGGCTGATATCAGACGTCGCTTTGTTTCATCCTGAAACTGAAGGTCACAGACGTTTCTGCATTTCGACACCACAGTTTGTTCACCACTTCATATTTCTGATGAAAGAGCAGCAACAAGACTCGACAACTTGTTCCTCACTTTTAACTATTGTCTGAGAGGTTTATATATGCTCTTGTTGAGCTTGTTTACTTTCACTTTTCAAGCACTTTCAAGGTACTTAAACATCATTTTTATTTAATTCTTGCTAATTTTGAACATTTAAACATGACAACGGGACTGTTTCCTTTCACATACTAAAACATTTTCTGGTTACATGAGTGATTAAGCAGATGAAACACCAGATATGTTGAAAAAATATGCCTTTTTTAACGATTATAATCCAATTCTGGCATTTCCCTATCCTTGTAAACTTTCATGACTTTGAATGAAGCCTGTATGAAGTCTCCATACATCAGAGTTGTGTCTAGACGTTGTCTTTTATTAGCAGACTGAGTCTCACTGTATGTCTCCAGTAATGAGGTAAAACCAGACCAGGAGGCTTAAATGACAGCAGAGACACGCAACCGTCGAAGTGGGAAAAACACCCAACATCTCTATAAAAGTTTGGGGGCAAATGTTTCACAGACTTCAAACAAGACACAAAAACAAGCCAGACAAATTCAATAAATGTTATACAGTAGTATATGAGGCCCATAAACTCCATCTTTGTCCCTTCTTGGAGACGCTAAAGAGACTGAAAGATAATATTTGACCCTGCAACAGCTGTTTATTCATGAGTGTGTGTGTGAGTATTTATATGGATGTGTGGGTATTCCTGGTGAGCTGCTGATAGTGGGGAGAGCCCTGTGGCATCCAACAAGAGGGTGAGGCATTCACACACACACACACACACACACACACACACACACACACACAGATTGCCGAAACTATGTAAGTGCCAAAGCATCTGATACGGAGCTTGGCACGAATGGCATGAAACAGTGACTCCAGCCCTGTCGCTGTCACTGTCTCACACACACCCACACACACGCACACACACATACAGACAAAGACACACACACACACACACACACACACACACACACACACACACACACACACACACACAGACAAAGACACACACTCACACACACTCAGTCTTACCCTGTTCCTCTCTGCGGTAGCGTTTGTACAGGGCATATTTGGCCGGGTTGTCCGCGACTGTGAACTTGTTCAGCAAGGCCATGATCACCTGAACACACACAGGAAGATAAAACACTTAACACTAATGACACTAATGTGAATAATAAAGTCATATAATAATGTAAATAAAGACAGAATAGCTATAACGTCTCTATGATTGATGCCTGCCGGCCAATCAGAAACTGTCATTTCTGTGGCTGTGATGTACTGACGTTCTCAATCAATTTAAATTAATCAACATGTCAGAAAAACACACAAAAAACTGACTGAACTCAATCACCTTTTTATTAAAACTTCAACATCAGCGTCTGTTCTGTTGAACCCTGACTTCAACCCGTATGTCATCAGATCCTAATGAAGTTGTGTCGACGTGTGTGTGTGTATGATGTGTGTGTTAGCCACCTGTCGGACTGTGTTATTGGAGCTGATGTGCAGGGTGTTGCTGACTCCTCGGGGCAGATAGAAGGCCTCCTCCAACACGGTTCCTCCCGCTACTTTCTGGCCCCCTCGCACCGTCACCGGCCGCCTCAGGTCCATCTGGACTTTGATGAAACCAGTATACACACCAGAAGCATTCTGGGAAGGACAAGGGGAGAGAGTGTGTTATGGTGCTGTGGTTTATACGATCTACTTTTGCGATACTGTACTCATGATCGGACCAATAAAGAGCATTTGAATTTGAGGGATTTAAACTATATGGCCAAAAGTATGTGGACACCCATGAATACTTTAGTCTAAAGCTTTTTTGGTACTTTTATCTACAAAAACAGGAAAAATACACTTTTAAATTAGACAGAAAATCTGAGGTGTCCATATACTTTTGGCCTTACAGTGTAACTACATACAACAACATCATTTAGATTTGCCTCCACTGGAACCAAAGGGCCTAAAAACAGCCACAGACTAATTTAACAGTAGACATGTGTGTCCAGATACTTTTGGCCAAGATTGTATAAGATATTAGTGGATCATCATCTTTAATAATTTACCTACAAAAGAAAAAATAATGTCCACATACTTTTGGCCATATATTGTATATACAATTTTGACAACAGCAATTCACATTTATGTACGATATCCTGTATTTTCACGAGACTTCGTCCTCTAATCTATCCGTTGGTTTTAGCTGGATGTAAATTTAGCATTACGTGCGATATGATCCCTCCAGAAGAGACCAGTTCACCCATTAAGCCCAGTGTGTCCTGCTGGACAGATGGCACCAAACAGAGGAAGAGCATCCTAATCTCATTACTCCATGTGGTGCCTTGAGGAGTGTGTGCGTGCCAGAGTGTGAAGGTGGTCAAGTGCGCAATGAGGACGACAAAGAGACACATTTGTTCCATCGCAGATGACGTGATAAAGAGACAGAGACGGGCGTGAAAGACAGAATTAGTAATAAAGGTGTGGGTTCAAACATCCTGTCTTTCTGCAAGCTTCACATAGTGATGATATCAGCTCAGACGCCAAACATCTAACAGGTGTTGAGCAGCAGGTTTCAGACTCATGACTGGACCTCTCCTGCTTTTCTTTGGCTGAACTACCTGCTGAATCGAACAGTTTCAACTCCACGATAACTGGGCTGTAATAGATCTTCTTATTATGAATTCTTCTCCCTGGTTTGTACCGACTTTTGCTGGAACATTTTGAATCCCGTGTGGAAAATGTTTTAGAAAATTAAATACTTAAGGGGATTTTGTATATCAAATTTTGTTAGCCGACAACACAGGACACCCCTACTTCACCTCCAATCCTTCATTTTTACTGGATGTAAGACGCTTTTCACGCTGCCAAGGAAAACACTGTGGGGGAGAACAATAGCAGGAATAACATCACATCACTCTGATGTGACTGCTGAGGAATGCTAGGAGGAGGAGGAGGAGGAGGAGGAGGAGGACAGCGTGGATGTTGAAACATCAGCACACCTTAAAAGTTGAGATTTAAAGCCTGCAGGACTCTGCCTGTTTGGACATCACAGCTGTTTTACTCACATTCATATCAGCATATTTTTTTATCTTGTAATGGGGAACGAATAATGAGTTGATTGAGGTGTGTTTATTCAGGAACACGTACAAAAGACAGCAAAGACTGGAAAGATATTTCACACAAGGTCCATTTAGTGGATGTTTTGTAGCTCTGGATTGTATCACACCATCTTCATCAGTAAAGTGGGATTGTAGATGATCATATTTCCATGTTTCTAAACATTTCAATGACTTTTTACTTGCCTTAAAGGGACAAAAAAATGCTAGAGTTTCTCCCTACTCCTATATTAGAGGAGGGAGTTAGAGCGCAGGTAACCCTAACCCTTGTCATTTCGGCATTTTAGACACAGACTATCCTTTGGAGACGATAAAGACGTTAAATCAAACATGAATATCAACAGGAGTGGAAGTACTGGGTACATTAAGTCACTAATTTACTTTTTCTTGACAATTATGACATACTTTGTTATTTCTACCTCTACACTTGACACTTTTAGTCACTAGTTACTTTGTGCATGAAAGACTGATGATATGCTGCTTTGATTTATAGTATATAAAGTATCTTAAATGTGCGTATTCTGTAATAATAAGATAGTTTTAAAGAAGCCCTTCTCCAAAATGAGTACCAAGGCATTTTAAACACAACACAGGTATATTTGTTCCTTGACGACACTTTTTAAATGTCATACAGCAGTTTAACAGAGGAAGAGGCAGCAGCACACAGAA
The DNA here is from genome assembly GCF_965226575.1 of Pagrus pagrus. Taxonomy (NCBI): domain Eukaryota; kingdom Metazoa; phylum Chordata; class Actinopteri; order Spariformes; family Sparidae; genus Pagrus; species Pagrus pagrus. Next base: position 4,045,038 of record NC_140205.1, read on the forward strand.
TATCTACATGATAAAAAAACTGCTTTGTACAAGGTTTCTTCTGTTTTTAAAAGAGAAACAAGCTCCAAGCTAAATACACAAAACCCACTGACTCAGCTCGTCTGTGTGTGTGTGTGTGTGTGTGTGTGTTTTACTCACGAGTGTCATTTTGAGGTGGTCTTTGGTCACTGAGTTGTACAGCTCGATCCTCTGCCTGATTTCCTCCCTGCTGAACTCGGTCCGCAGCTCTCTCTCCTTCTCCACATCCTGACAGACAGAAGAAAAAGGAAACATGACATGATAAGTCACAAGTCAACTAAGATTATTAAACAATACAGCCTCTGTTTGGACAGCGGTGCAGGAAAACGTGTACGAGCGCACATGTAAAAACAGTTCTTGCTTATCTGGCAACATTCAACACACACGCTTTACATACAGTATCTCTTCCTGATAATTCAAATCGTGTATTTTTTATATCCACTACTAAAGCTGATATGTCTTTATACATACAATTAATAAGTCCATATAGTCGTGAGCTATTTATCCTGTGACACATTGATTGCACAGGGCAAGTCTCTCGCCCTTGTGATGCTGTTTTGTCCGTCCTCCACGCGGCTTCATACCCCACTGGGAGCGTCTCAGGCGAGTGTCATGCCTGCCTAATACTGCTGACTTGCTCAGATTGTGTTTATTTCATCACTTTTAACTGAGCTTTGTGCCTCTGCTGTGGTTGAGTAAGCTACGTAGTTAAATCGTTTCATCATTGTCTGTTTTAACTGGGTTTATTGCCGTTATATCCGACTTTGTTGTGCTGTAGATCCTGAGTCTGTTGAGGTGTTTTTTATTTTGAATATCGGCAGCACACTACGTATCGTTCCTCTGTCTGACTTCCTGTCCGGCTCGATCTACTCTGTGCAGCCCGACGCTGCAGAGAGGAGCTCCTGGGACTAGAGATGCACAATATGGATTAAACCAAGAACTGGTAATTACCTATTTTTCATGGCAATACTGATAAGATAACCAATAATTTCCCATTTCCATATTTTAAAAAGAAGTTTATAAGCTGTAGTTTATGCACACCTGAGGGAGCAAAGATGATTTAGTATTCAGTAGCTCCCTAATAAGTGTCGTTGTGTTAACATTGTAGACTCAGTCGGTCTGATATTTATCGTGCATCTCTATCTGGAGATAGAGCAGTGTCTAAAATGACCATGATCGACTACGACAATTAGTTTGTTTTGTCCGACAAAGCCATCAGATGTGCATAAGTGTGCAAACTTCCCCACAGCCATGCTAGCAGATTCTATTTTGTTTATTCGGATAAATAATATTTGCCAACTTCTAATGCATTCAAAGTGAAGCCCTTAGAAATCATGATAAACTAACAAAAGAGATAAATACATTCTGCATTTTCAGTCGTAAATATTTCCCGACATAGTAGCCGAGATGTCAGATGCATTAAATGGTTTCACGAATCGGAGGAGTTAGGCGAACACACATGTAAAAGTAGAGAAGCTAAAAACACACATCGTGATTTTAACAAAAAAATAATATGGGACGAATAAGTGAATCTACTACTTATAAAACTTGATTCTTTACCTTTCGAATGAGAACCATAACAGAAGACGGCCAGGAAGCAGAAGAAGAAAGTTCTGATAAGAAGAACTTCTTGCTTTTTATAGTTACAGGAGGTACTTTGTGTCACTGCATAGTGCTTAAGGGTTCAATAGATAATAGTGATATTTTTCATGTGACTCAGTACACTAATGTGATAATAAGGAAGGGGGAGATAAAATGGCAGGAAGACATGCACTGAGAATAAAACACAACACTTTCATTTATCTGGTGTTAGAAATCTTCTCATCGTTCTAGCAAACTTTTTGCAGCGAGGTTGTGAAGTGTCAGAAGGCCCCTCGCTGCTGCTGCTGCTGCCGCTGGAGGGTCAGCACATGACAGAAACAACATTTATAATCCAGCCTGGGTCCCATGCTGCATGACTGACTTCTAATTTTAGAGAAAACATGGAAAACCTCCTGCAGGACAGTCAAACAAAACTATCCACAACTTTTAAAAAAAAGCAAGAAAAGAAATGTCTCAAGGCTAAAATTGTGATTAGCGAAACTGACAGGAGGCCACGTGGAATTGAATTATGAGCAGAAATATATTCGCAGCATGCATGCACACGTGTTTTACTGTATGTGATGACTGAATGGAGCCACAGTCAGTAGTCCCCACTGTGTTTATGTATAAATAGCAGGAAGTGGTGGGGCAGGTTCAAGGGTCAGAGCAGAGGCTAGCTGATAGAGAAAGCTCTAGATAAAGATGACAAACGCGCACGTGTTCAGTCCACAGACGAACATCTGCACGTGAGCTTTAACGACTAAAAACAAGCACTGGCCGGCAGGAAAACCAGTGACATCAGGTCAAAAACACACCCAGTCGGAGCTGTCTGATGAATTATTTCAAGTTAGTTGTCCATTTTTTTATTATTTCAAAATAGCACACAGCTACAGAAAGCACAAGCTATAATTTAGGTCACAAGACAAAGCCAAAAATGTTACATAGTCACTTGTAAAGAGCCCGTCCACTGACCTCAGAGCCAATTAAAATGTTTTCGGGCAGTCGCTGCATGCAGATGTTTGGCTTTCAGGAATAACTGCAACAAGTCAAACTCAGCACCAATAATCATCAGAAAAGATTAAAAGAAGAGACTATTAATCCTAAAATCCAATGACAATGACAAACATCGACCATGTGACCACGAGGGCCATCATTTTATTGTGTAACAGCAAACGTTTGGCATTTGACACAATATGTACATATTTGGAAAACATGCTGAATGCAACCAGGGCAACATGATACAGTAAAAGTAATCATATTGTGAGTATTGTGACAGATATCATGATTGTGATATGTGGAAATGATCGTTGTTTTTGCGTCACAATTTTCATTTCCACTGAAAATGATGTGACATTTGTTGCGGTCTGAAAATAAATAAAATAGAAAAACAAAAAATATTTTCTTTTAATCTGCAATAATCATCCATCTTATGATAACATGACACAGGACATGTTTGATGTCGCGAGTACTTCACTTCAGGCTGGCGTTTCTCTGACCCATAAATCAGTGGACACGTCACAATGTTAGAATCGCTCAGAGCTGCAGTGTGTTTGTGTGTCTGTGTGTGGACATGCAGTATTGGCACCTTGTCTTTGCCTTGAGCAGCAGTGTGTGTTTTCCATATAAGGGTGCATGCGCCTTCAAAGCCTCCCTGGATTCTGCACTATGTGTGTATGTGTGTGTGGTTTTTAATAGATGTAGGGGAGAGCTGCACTATGCCCATGTAAGCACACACACTACGCTGGAGAATTAAAGTCAGTGTATTGGCACTCTCATACTGTACACATACAGACAGAAGATATGAAACAACAGCACTGACTTTAAAGCTTCTGCATCCTGTTTAATACGTCTGTAAATGGTTGTTTTAAGGCTTAAAAATTAGCGGGAAAAGAGGATATAGCTTTCAACTAGATGGACTTTGTTAGCTTATTTTGTTGACACAATAAAACTTGAGTTAGTCAAAGGATGAGCTCAGTAATAAATGGATAAAGACAGTGCTGTCATCATCATACTGTATGTAAATATGGATTAAGGCTGCTGATTTTTTTATGCCCCCGCACCAGTGACAGCTGTGTCCAGAGGCATAATGTGTGATTAGAGACATGTTTTTGTCCATAACGCAATAATTCAATGGCTAATTATACCAAAATTTCAAAAGAGAAAATGAGTCAAATTATTCAAACTCTTCATGGTGCATCAACATAATCGTTCGTCTATCCTGAAGGTACTACCTGACACCTGGGTGCAGGTGACCTGTCTGTCTGCAGGTGTCTGTCAACCTGTCAGACTCAGACACTGACTCATCAGGATTAAAGGAGGACACCTCAACAAATCTGCTCAACCACATGCACAAAGACCAGGGGTGGAGGAAGCACTCAGATCTTTTACTTCATTAAAAGCACCAACATCATGAGACAACTACGTACAAGTACACCATTACAAGTAATCTTACTTATGTTGGGCCCTTCCAGAGGGTCACAAGATAAATCTCAGGGGTCGTGAGATGATAAACGGGGGAGGAAATTAAAAAGAAGTCCTTCTCTTATCTTTCATTTTTGTCATGCAGAAGACAATTCGCCTTCTTTGGGATTTGAACTGAAACTAATAAACTAACTGGTAAAGTACAAGTACCTCCTTGGATTTTTTTCAACCACTGACAAAGACACAGACTCCTTGGGTTTATTTATAAAACCTCTAAGTATCGTGACTCAGTTAAGTTCAACCTGAGGGTTTTTCCACATTTAGTCTTTACTCTAAGCACCTGCCAGGTCAGGTGAGTCAAAGCTTATTACCAGGAAGTGACAGGTAAGGAGATTATCTGTCATCTTACCATCCACACACAGACAGACAGACCGGCTGAGTCTGCAGTTTGGTCAAAAGCTAAACAATGTGACATTGTAGATTAAGTATCTTTCAACCCACATTAACTATCCTTACATCACTCCTAAACTATTAAAACCTGGGCCCAGCTGTTGTTCTTATGCATCCATCCTTTGAGCATTTGTTGTCTTTATTATTAAACAAATAGTTTCAGCCTTAATCTTGTTGCACTTTTCATGAGATGCAAAGTTTCCAGTCATCGTATCTGCACTTTGAATAGATAGTTTTGAAACCAGCAGATGCTCCTGAGTGTGTCATCATAAGTTAGACTCAAACAGGCTAATACAGGCCAGTATAAATATTTTTGAACTGTAGCAGATGATAGCCAAAGTTTTCTTTATCTGTAATCTTTTTTTTTTTTTTATGCCAAAAATAATAAAAAAAGGATCTGTTGTTTCAGCCCACACATATCATCCTGGGCCTTGTCAGTGTGGAAAAGTGTGTCCAGTCCAGGCTGTGTAATGTCCAGGGTAGAGTGGGTTAAGACGAACTGGGAGGGTGAGAGAGCGACGAAATCCAAACAAACAAGAGCAGCAGAGCACAGTGGAGCTACAACACAATGAGGTCATGGTCCTATTTAAGAGCACAGCGAATCCTCCCACTGAAGCTGGAAGATCAACACTGGACAGAGGGATAAGACAGGAGGAAAGACAAAGACAGTAGCTGGGTTTCTATAATGAAGAATAAAGGCTTTTATTTGCACTAGAAACAGAGAATTATCTCAAGTAATAGCCAATTCTGTAAGTTGACTAACACTAATTCTGAAGCCTGTATCTTACGATGCTTCTCTTGGTAGGAAAAGCAATATACTTTGTAATGTGAGGTGTATAAAATGTATTTATGTATCAAGAAAGATCAATATTTGTGAGTCTGTCATATTATAAAAAAAGGTGCTGCTTACTTTTCAGTTTTTAAGCTACTTTTGGAGAAGGAAATTCTGTACTTCAGAGAGCAGCATCATCTGCATATAGTTGAATGACAACAGATTTTCACTACACGATTATCGTTGCCAAAAGTATTCACGATTACAATATTATCACGATATCTACCCTCATCTATCTATGGTTGTGTGTCAGTAGTAGCTAGCTCACTAGTTACTGCATGTTCTTCTTAATTTCTGTTTTATGGTGTGTGGCAACCGGCCTTAAGGTGCTTTACTACCATATACTATGACTAGGCATGGGACGATACTAAAATCATCAGATATTCTTAAAACGTAATAATAAAAAATAAAAATGACCTTTGATGCAGCTTCTCTGCTTGTCTTTCCTAAGCCTTAAAAATATGTTTCATGAAACGCACGTTGCAGTGAACTGGATGACATTAAACTGCAGTTTGCTGCTGGGTTTTAAAGCATACAACTGTGATAGACACATGTAAAGTCTTGTGAGAAGCCACAGTGGTAAGATGTTTTATGTTGTGTATCATAATGTTCAGGAACAGGCTATTAATGAATACATTGGACCCATTGCAGGAACTAATGGTGCTGAACAAACTGTTCTTTTCGAGTTGAAGTGTGATAGAAAGGCACTTATTTTTGGTTATTCTGTTTATCATAAGTTAATCCTGTTATGACAGCAGATGTATTCATTTTACCATTCTACTACTAAAAATACTCTCCTAGTATGAAAACGGACATCACTTAACATTTTATTCAATATCTACAGAATAATAAAACTTCTTGTCTCAGTACTACACTTGTTGCACAGAGCAGAGGAGCATAAAAAGCAGAACAGACTTTTCTTTGGCACCAGAGCTACCAGGAAATTCTGGAAAAAGCAGAAGAGAAAGACGCACTAAAGTGACGGGACATAAAAAGAAGAGCAGTGGGGAAAAGAACAGACAGAGGAGGGTAATCATATCAAGTTTTATTATCTTTATCTCCATGTCAGACTCTCCCTGCTCCTTCACTGCTGGGTCAAGAATAACTCTGCTGGTTTAGTCTGAGACAGAAGCGGTATTTTCTTTCCTCAACCTTTTATCACACACACCTGCAGCATTCCTGCCTTTGTTAAGCCCTGTCACGCTCGTCTGCATTCACTGTCCGTAAATAAATGACATCACCACACAAGTGTGTGTATGTGTGCAGACAAAACATGCTTAGCTCGGCTAAATAGACCCCTAAAGCACTGGGCTGTGTGTGTTTCTGTGTTATTGGAGCTCCAGGCAGACTAAACACAGAGGTTTGGCTGTGCTAGCTGAATCTAACCTACATTTTAAAAGACAAGAAGACATTTTTCTCTGCCACCGTCTTTACTTCCTCATGTGTCTTCCTCTAAGCTACAGTATGTTCGAAATGACCGAAGCAAAGGTCATTTCATTTGGGTCAATAAACATAAGCACCTTTCATAAAACCTCTGTTGTCGATTTTTACTCCACAGTGGATCAACTTTCTTTGCTAAGCTTATTTTTGTCCACTAAACCATCTTGTGTCCATTTTTCTACCCTCCTCACCCTCCCCCCCTCCCTCTCTATGTTACTTCCTGCTAAGTCCATGGGGGGAAGTGGAGATGGGCCACACCTTTCCTCCCAGCATTCCTGCACTAATGGGTACATACACATGCACGTACAACGCCACATAAATGTGCTGTACAAGTGGAAGTGCTCACACCTTTCCTCTGACAGATCAGCTAATGGACATAAACACACACACACTCAAACTCTTCATCTTAAGTGGAGATTCCACAGTTAATGGACTCATGCAGGAGATACAGTGCAGACATGTTTAAGCCTTTTACAGATCTCTCTTTCTCTGTAATGCAGAGGTTATATAAGCCACTCAGTGACCACACCTAATTTTTGTATTCTTTCACCCCTGGGTGTCTTCCAGGGTTTCAAGGGTGAAGTTTGAAGGTGTTTCTGACTTGTTATTCAAAGTGTTTTCAATATGAAACAGCACAGCCGATGATTGGTGTAAAAATGCAGGTAGAGGTAATACAAGCTCTGGAGGAGAGAACTGGGTGCAGATCTAGACCTTCTGGAGGAATAAACACCCAGAATCACATCAGATTCTGCTCTGATCCGGAGCCGTTTACAGACGGGAGGAGAGCTCAGGGATTACTTTTTAACTTCTGGGATTAAAAAGTGGATTTATCTTCACTCCTGTTTATCAACCTGACTGTAGCAGTGTTAATGTTCTGTAATGTTGACTGCTGTCTGGAGCTGGAGGGGAAATGTACTTCATGAATGTAACGTTACGAGAGTAAAGGGGAAAATGAAGAGAGAATCGGAGAGTTGACCTGAATTAAAACACACAAACACACCCTTGGTTCTCGCTAGTTTTCGGCTAATGTACAGTAATCTGGCTGTTTGGGCCGAACAATCACTCGCTTGAGTAATATATATATATATATATATATATTTTTATTTTTATTTTTGTGCATTTTAATGCATCTAATGCATATTTGCTGCTTGTTTGTCTCTTTTTTTTCGTATTTTTTTCTGTATTTGAACTCTGGTTAAACAAAGTTAACTGCTCAAAAATTACTGTCATCTTTCACTTTCTCAGGTATATTAGACAACATTTGAGTTAATTACAAAACATTTTCCCTCAATTTGTATGTTCTCAGCTTGTTTTCTACTTTGAGATAAAGGTTTTCACAGGTTGGACAACTTTGAGAAAATCCTAAACAAAACTGTAGAAATCTGCATGAAATAAACTTCAAAAGATGCTGACTTTATTTGACTGAAAATAATCTGGACCTGACCCACTAGAAACTTGTCGGCTTCTTCTTCAGAAGAGAGGGGTAAAATGACACCATTGTCAAACAGAGAAGTGAAACCTGCAGACTAAACTGGCTGGACCACATAGCGTCAAGAAGCCGGGCTCATTACAATGATGTGAACCAAAGAGAACGACTAACATCACTATGCAGTACTGTCTGTATGTTTGAAGAGTGGTTCAGTAAGTACAACATGGACACATGGACTGCAGAGTACAGGACACACAGTTACGGTTCAGCTATCTGCAAGGAGACCACAAGGAGTCAGTTTGGAGGGACCACCCAGCGATAAAGCCACCTTTACCAACAAAGAGGAGGACGAAGAAGGAAGATGTGGAGGAGGAGATGAGTGAAAAGGGATGAAGACACAGATTAGAAGAAAGGGGAAGAGAAAGACAAGGGAGGAGCATGTGAGAAGGATGAGGAAGGAAGAGAAAAGACAATAGAAAGAGGAAGAAATCGAAGAAGCAAAAGAATGATTAGAAGTAAAGAATGAGGATGTTAAAATGGTCGAAAAGACGTAACTAAATGAATTAAAACATATCTATCTTTAGTTGTAATAAAACTCTTACATCATGTTCAATAAAACCAAGTGTCTCTTGGGGGCTCTATTAAAAGTTTGCGGCTAGTCATAAAGTCAACTTGGTTGCTTTGGAGATAAATATAACATTAAAATATGATGATGCTGTCCAACCATGAAGCTGCTGTCTACACAGCGAACTGCCTGCTGAGAAATGTTCTCATTACACTGAGAAACGGCTTTCATTAGAGCAACTACACACTGGCAAAAGGCAGCCCTCACACACACACACACATGGAGTTCATGATTGATTTAAAATGACAAAAGATTGCTAAATCCCAACACGAAAAGGTGAATGCATGAATTGAGCAACAGGCTAAAAGAGGTGTGTTCTTAGTACGGATGAGTGTGTGTGGGGGCTTAGTGAGTAAGCATGTGTGTGTTGAGATTATGAAACTTCATGGTTCTGACCTCGCAGGATGACAACAAAGGCAGGGCGGTGAATAGATGTGTGTGCATGTTTCTGTTTGAGGATAGTGAGGCAACAATCAGCCAGACTTCCTCTGCTGAGAAAGTTGAACACCAGCACATACAGTTACACATACATGCATGGCTTCAACTAATGACTGCTTTTGTTAAGTAATACCTGTTGATTATTTTGCAGATTGCAGATCATTTTATAGGCTATAATGTGTCAGAAAATAGTGAAAAATGCCTTCCAATAGCTTGTTTTGGATATTTAATATACAACACAAGAATGGCATTCAGTAAGGTGCATACCTCTGCCAACCAGTCAACCAGCCCACCAACCAACCAACCAACCACCAACCAGCAAACCAACCAACCAACCAACCAACCAACCAACCAGCCCACCAACCAACCAACCAACCAACCAACCAACCAACCAACCAGCCACCCACCAACCAACCAACCAACCAACCAACCAACCAACCAGCCAAACAACCAGCTGAGCAGAGCAGGATAAACAAGGACTAAAACGCTGCAATACTTTTAATTCAGTCCTCAAACAAATTTAGATTTCTGGGCTCACAGTTGTAAATACTCATTATTAACAGATGGTTATAATGAACATAAGATGACATTGAAGACGTCGTATACAGGCACACACGCCTGTGGAAATGGCTAAAGACGTGAAACTTTATGACACTCAAATGACTTCATAAGATTAATGTTTGTTATGAAACTGTGGGCAATCCTAAACCAATCCTCAAGGTTTACGTCATCAACTTTCATGTCAAGAACAGCCTCATTAGACTTATTTAATGAGGTGGTTGAACTTTTAGGAAGCCACAAGAAGACCGAGTATAATTTAATGACACGTTGCCAAAGAAAGCAAAAGCAAACACACACAACAGCAGTTAATTAATGATAATGAATCCAAGGTTCACTGCAGACAGCTACCCTCAACCCTCATCTATGAGTCAGATATGAAGCAACAGAACAGGCAACTCACCATCAGTCATATCCGACACCTTTATTACTAAATGACCTTCACACTGTCTGACTCTCCACCCACATAAGGACTATAAATAGAGCCTCTGCAGGTTGTTTGAACATGCATTTGTTTATACACTTTTCAACCCACTGCAAACATAGTATGAAGACGTCAATCATCCCTTTATACACATATCACATATTGTCACACCTTTGTACTCCTGTTGTCTACAGTTTGCAACATGCTACACTAGCATAACCACAACAGCAGTTTTGTTTCGATTGTGTTTTATTCTCAGAAAGACAAAGTGGTGTGACTCTAGAAATGGAGATAATGGTTGGTGAGTTGGTCCAACTGTGTGAATTGCTCTAAATGTGTGAATTGCTTCCTCAACGTCATGTCATAGGTATTTTTAGAATTTTATGGACAAACCATTGATCAATAAATAGAAAAAATAATCATTAGTTGGAGTCCTACATTTTAACATATCAACATGCTGACACGTTAAATGTTCTGTTAAACCATCTTCTGAAAATAACTAAAAAAACAAAAATTCAACAGCTTGCTTTTAATCATCCTATAGTTCATGTTTTAGAGCATTTATAGCTCATGTGAAAAAGCAGAAACGAGTCTTAAATTACACAATGTGGTATCACAGTACTTAAAGTCGTTGCTGTGATACAATGAGCACAGTGAGGATGTGAAAGGCAGGTGTGTCTGTTTGGAGCCTGATAATGGAAACAAGGGAAACAATACCTGTGAGATGTGCTACTGAGTGTGTGTGTGTGTGTGTGTGTGTGTGTAATGATGACTTTACTCTCGTCAGATAGGCTGCTTCGCCTCAGCTACGGTGGAAAATCCCTTTAAACAGCCTGAACACACACACACGCGCACACACACACACACACACATAGTCTAACATCAAGCTAGCCAAAACATACACTCAGTGATACTCAGCCACCGTGAGCCAAATCTTAATGTTTAAAACCACAGCACACATCAACATAAAGTTCAGCCAGCACATTCAGAGCCCGCAGACCTTGAGGGGTTTTAGTTGAGATTGTGTGTGTGAGAACAGTCAATTCAGAGCTGGATTGTTGATTCATTTTAAGTGTCACATGAAACAACTAATGACACACAGGGTGATGGTTTACTTGGCACGCAAGTCTGTGTGCCTATATACCATCATTATGTGTAAAGCTAACATTACGCGTGGTATGGTGTGATGAGTGGGGTGTATGGAATGTCATTTACTGTAACGATAAACCACCAACACCGTTTCATGTTCCACTGTTACACAGCTTTATTTTTCCATGTTTGTGTCACAATAAAGGAAAAAAGTTGTCATTTTAAAAGCATTGTGTGTGAAATAATATTAAAAAACATCTCTAGAATCGTATGGCTTTTAATACAATATCTCAATAAATTATATAAATATAAAATGCCCTGAAAAAAGGTGACGTATTAAAATTGCTCAACAGTTCAAAACCTGAAGATCTTCAGTTTACCGCCTAGAAAGCTACGTCAGTGTATTTATGCCAACATGACAAAATATATTTACTTATTTTCTCATTTTTAATGAACACATTTTTACTTCATCATTCTTTTATTTTACAGCTCAAACGTAAGATATCTAAAACATTTCTGTACTACAATTTCTTGTAAGTTATGAGCCGACATACACACTGACGTATATTACATATCTGCAAAATATCAGCCAATACCAGTCCAATTCATATCTCTACAACTTATTAAAACCTCAGCTTTCAGCTTTTCCAAAAACATCCATCTCCAGCCTAAACTCTAACCACAACACTAACTCTCACACCAAAAATGTCCCTCAGTATAATGAGGACCTCCAAAAGCATTCTGAGCAGGTGGTCTTCAACACTTCAACACACACTGTCTGTAAACCTCCCTTCTCATTTATCATCATTTGACTCTCACTTTCCCCTTTGCACATCAAAGCGGGCACAAAACCGCCTGAAAGTGCGCTGTGGTTTGGTGATAATGGCGTCCCGGAGATCACAGCCGGTCCAAACTGCTCCCAGATGAGCTTCTAACTGGAAACTGGTATGTTGCTGGCTTACAGAGACCAACCGACAAACACAGGCTTCATTACTGATCATATAAACACAGAGAAGGCAGGGCTGAGAGGCCCACTCACTTCTCTACAAGCAGAGTTAAATAATTACCCATTTTCAGCATCAATCCAAATTAAACTTCTAAACTTTAGAGGATGATAGAGCGCTGTTTTGATCCGCTGAAATCTACCAAACAACAGCGAAATCATGCAGAAGAGGCATATTGTATTCTGTGGAATAAATATTGTTTCATCTAAAAAAAAGAAAATTGTGTGGTTCTACGTTTGGGAAGCACTCAGATAACAGTTTCGTGATTTATCTGATAAACTTTAATTGCAGTGGCAGCATATGTTGCATGTGGAGGCCAGGAAAAGTGTCCAAGAGCAAGATAAAGAGCAAGAGATTTTAAGATTGTCCTTTAAATAATCTCTACAAGCAGGTTGAACTTCAGGAATGTCTGCTATAACAAGTGGAAAGTAAAAAAAGTTCTTTAGGTGGGTTATACCCCTCATCTGGTGCCTTTTGACCTTGTTATATGATGCTACAGGTGGTCAGTTTCTCCACTCAGAGGTAAAATGAAGTGGGGGGCGGGAGGAGGAAGCCACTTGACCACCTGTTCAGAGAGTCTGTTTAAAGCAGCTGGTTGTGTGATTCATCACCGTCGACAAGCTTCATAAGCTGCGAGGACTGGATAAATATAGACAATTACTGTAGCGCTGAAACTGATGGTTATTTTCAACGTCGATTAATCTGTCTGACTTTATCGTTTGGTCTGTAAAATGTCAGGAAATGTTAAAAATACCCAACACAAGTTCCCAGAGTAGAAGATGACGTCTTCAAATTGACCTAAATACTCAAAGACCTTTCATTAACAATGACATGAAACAGAAAGGCAGCAGATCTCGAAGAACTGGATGTTTGGCATTTGTGCTCGATAAATAACAAAAAAAAAAAACTTAAACATTAAGACTGAAGATGCTAACATGTCCAAAAACATCCTTAAATCGCTCACACAATGTTAAATTTATAGTTCAGTTACAATTGGAAAACTCCACCTGATGAGGACGATCGTGTTACATTATCAGAAACTCTCGAGCAGTCACTAAATTAACCTTTGTGTTTCCCACTATTTATCATTGTAATTATATTTTGGAGTATATAACAAGTAACAAGTAATCCTGGATTTTTATACATTTTTGTGTTTCCTGTTAAAATATCATCCTTCTAAGGGCGGAAGTGACTTTCAAAGAGTGTTTGTAATAACTAAAACTAGAGCCCGACCGATATATCAGTTAATCAATACTATCAGCTGATAGGTTGTCTGATAACTGCCAATATGAAACCTTATTTTTTTTTTAGATTATAGTGCAGATAAAGGTCCTTGTGGTAATTTATAGTTACTGCATCAAAATCATCATCATATGCATTATATCAGAGGTACTGGGTGTTATTTTTTTATTGCAAAGCCTTTATAGGTCAATATTCTGTTGCTTGAATACACTCTTTCCATCTTTCCCTTTCTCGCTCACACACACACAGTCCTGACAAACACCTCATATTCTCCATGACGCAGGTGGTTCCTCTCAAAGGCAGATTTATCTTATTATACAGCACAGCACACTGCCGTGGAAGAGATGTGCGTGTGTGTATGTGACTGTGTGTGTGTGTGTGTGTGTGTTTCCAGGCATAAAAGCACTCCGGCTCTGTTTGATGAGATAGCGAGGGCTGCGCAGTCAAGAACAATTCCACTTATGTTTCCTTTGGAAAAGCAGGAGAGGGGAAAGGCAAAAGAGTCTCATAAAAAGCTTTATGTAACCTGCAGACGGTCAGCAGAGACTGTACTTCAAACTGAAATGGGTCTGTGAACACACACACATGCTGACACACAGACACAACAGTGTTGGCTCACATATTAAGATTTTTTTTTTAGTTGAAGCTGCGGATATTAAATTTGATATCTACTATAAAGTCATTCCAAAGCAGTGAAGTACAAAGGGCCCTTGTAAATTTGATTTCTGTCAGTATAAAGGCCTCTGAGGCAACTGTTACACAATGAAGGGACCCTCAAACCTAGAATGAAAGTCCGGTGGTCTGAGAAAAAGTATTTCTTGCATCACTGCTGCTGAGCAATATCGCCCCAAACCATGGCACACAAAAATAACAACAGAAATACATTCACTATATTTGTTCATGTAGAAACAAGACCAAAGACCAAGTCATGTGCATCAAGGCTCAAGAGACTACAATAGCCTATGCTAGAAGCTCTCTGGGGCTTACGTCAGCATGCTCTTACTGGACCATGTTCACCATTGGGGCTGATGGGTATGTTTTCGTTTTACAGGTATTAGGTCAAAAGCTAAAATACTGGGAATTTAAAGTTTGGAAAGTGAAAGAATTACCAAAGACGATTCATCCAGAGGGGGACCTTTGCACCTAATTTCCTTATAATAGTTGTTAAAATGTCTCCAATGGTGGCGTTAGAGGAAACATCGAGGGAAACGTCTGCACAAATTTCATGGTAATCCACCCAATAATTTTTGAGATATTTCAGTCAGGGCCTAGAAGAAAGACATTGCCATCCCTATAGCCACCGTGCTATCAGTGTAAAAACTTCTGAAGCAGCATTTAGACGATGAACGGACTCAATAAATTAAATTGAGAGTCAGACTGCTTACACTCCTCTAGGTGAAACGAGGCAAAGTTCACCGAAAGTTAATGTACTGTTTAATAAAACGACAACATCGAAAGGCATTTATTTCCAGCTTTCAGTGACTGGTTGATCAAGTTTCATGCAGTACAATCGTCAAGGCCCTCATGGACACCACATACAAACATGAAAAGAGACCGAGATCTCTAACACCACCTCCTGTGTTTACGGTTGGCATGGCAGTGTTGTGAGTCTAAACACTGTAAAGGTTGACTGGAAGAACTTTAAACACAACTGTAATTCACATGAGACATCAACACACTCTCTCACATGATGCTTCATGTGCCAGACGACCAACCTGTGGCCAACTGAGGAAGCTATAATCACAGTCTAAATACTTGTGAAATCCCCAAACTTTGAGTCTTGTTTCATGAAGATCAGTGTAGATCTGAGACTTAATTAACAGAGTTTAAGAGATGTACAATGCTTAATGGGTCATAGGTTTAATCTGCGTCAGTGGATGCGCCCTAATAGTCTTTAGTGAGGTTCAAAGACGGCCAAGGACAACTTGATCTTGCAGGCTTATAGATACAGTGTCAGACTGAAGGCTGCTGCCAAGATAAAACTGGTGCCAAATGTTTCTCAAATTATAACTCTAACACCGAGGTCTACAGGTAACAGGAGCAGAAAATGTGTAAAGAGAATCAGGTTTCAAGTGGGGTGAAGGCGGTTAAAGCCTCCATGGTGGGATACAGCCTCCTGGATCAAACAGAACAATACAAGTATGTATAATGCGGCATGATACCAGATCCTGTCACGGGTGAAAACATGAGGTTACTTTTCAAAGGCAGCAGAAAATGTGAAAAAAATTCTGTTTTATATCATGTGAGGAGCTGTTAAAGACGCACAAGGCAGTTCCTACGAGGTGAACTGAGATACGTGTCATATGCAACTATTCATATGACACATATTCAGTCATTAAATGAATCAGTCAAATGATGGCAAAGTAATCTAATTTGTCAATAAAAATGCTAAAATTATTTTTAGTCAGTGGGAATATATCTTCTGGGTAGTGTTTCCAATTCATATTTTACTTGGCGGGCCGCCCAAGTACATCTGACGACCCAGTTCATCATGTTTTACTTACTTAGGTCATCATGACAAGCTGCCGTTGCTACTCCCCTCCCATCTACTGACATTTGCACATCTCTGCAGAGAAACGTCAAACACATCCTCATACCTAAACGACTGAATAGGTCGTCAGCATCTCCCAAAACAACATGGCCATTGATGACGCTGCTGTGACTTATTTTTTTTCTTATTTCTTTATTTTTATTTTGTTGTATTTGTTTTATATTTGTTTGTTGTCTTTGTTCTAAATTCTGTTTCCAGGTACTTTCCAGGTAAATTTGGGATCTGAGATCTAGGTCGTGGTTTGGATTTGAATCACTACATTACTTATGTAACTTCTATCAAAAAC
Source organism: Pagrus pagrus (assembly GCF_965226575.1). Taxonomy (NCBI): domain Eukaryota; kingdom Metazoa; phylum Chordata; class Actinopteri; order Spariformes; family Sparidae; genus Pagrus; species Pagrus pagrus. The sequence goes on from NC_140205.1 coordinate 4,061,426, forward strand.
GTACCTATGTTAACTAAGTAACTGGTGTTCTTAGGTAGCTTGTAAGTGCACCTTGTTGTTGTAACGTCATTCGGTACCATGTTGGTTTCAATAGGCTACATACTTAACGACAAGCTTCCTCCACACGTGGCTCACCTGCTGCTGTGAAAACTGGAATAAGGGGTGAAAGATCCAAAACACACCATGTGTTTTTGTACGACTTAATAAAACACACTGCTGACACATTCAGGGAGAGAAAAAACAGAAAGCCAAATCAAGCCAGCTGTGTGCATTGAGGTGGACAATGAAAGCAACAGTATGTAATGTAAGCAATTTTTTTAAGTGAGTCTGGCAATTCTGATTTTTAATGCAACCAAACAACAAGACCTGGGCGGCTTTGTTGGTGTTGAGCGAACAGGATAGAGAGCCGAGAACAGCCAGGAAGTGACATACAATGGAGGAGGAAGAAGGGAGGAGAGAATGGGGTGAGGATGGAGAGACAGAGGAAGGAAATCTAGAGAGGGAGAATGTGAGAAAGGACAGACTTGGATTCACGTGTACATGTGGAGAGGAAAGACCGCATCAGATTCAACAAAGCAGGCCTTTTAGTAAATCAATCCCTCTACTGCAGGAATACAGTTTATCTTCAGTTATTGTGTAAGTTTTACACATACACACTATCTTATGGCAAATTTTGAATGTTGTGTATGTTTTGCGCAGTGGTGTTGATGAGGTCAACTTAAAAGGTTTTTCTGAACTTTAACTTTGACAGAAAGTCTGCAGAATGTGGTCGATGAAGCCACACAGTTGTTTACTGAGTGTGAAAGAAAAAGAGAGAGACAAAAACAACACACAGTACAGATAAGATCTGTATCTGGCTACCACGATGGCAGTCTGTCTATCAGTTGCCCTCGGAGATAAAAGCCATAAGGCACTTTTCTCACAGCGACAGATAAGGAAGTAAAGAAGGACTTCACTCTAATGTCTGCTGGGTTTCTAAAGAATTTCCCATGAAAAAATACTTATCATCAAGCACACAGACTGGTCAAACTGGACACATAACAACTGTCAATATGTCTAAAAACAAACACAAATGAACATGAAGGAAAACACACCTGGAGAGGTTTTTCCTCAGGGTGCGGCCATGTAAAAATATTGCACCATAAAGCTGTGGGAGTGAGCGGTCAAACAACCTCTGATTAGTACTCTACACGATGAGGTCATTTCTCTTCAAAGCATTTGAACTGTGAAGGTAAACACAGCCTACCTTTGCGTCTTTCAATGGGAACACTGGTTCGTAAACACACAGTAACTGGATGAGTTGTGAGGAAATACCACTTCCTCAAACAGACTGACACACGCTGATGAATCCGTGACACGCTGGTGATGAGCCAACATTAATGACGACGTGTAATCATAAGCGGATTCAAAGGCTGGGAATTAAGCTTTTAGGAGTGGTATGACTGATACACTGTTTATGGAAAAGCACCGATAGCGATAAGCGATAGTGGTTTGTGATACAGCTCATCTCTGACACTCATCTTTTTTAACTGGTACATTGAACAGACTGGCACTACTGTTAGAGGTTTACAGACTAATATACTTGCAGGAACATGTTTTTCTACAAATCCTTTATTTCATTTTAAATTAAGCCAAACCTCGCAAATACTAAAAACATAAAAGTAGCCATATAGTGCTAAAGTAGTGTAGTAGGAAGCTTAGTGGTGGTGACGTTGAAGTCATGCGACTGATGAGCTTTTTACTTCCGGCGATTTACACTTCAAAAATCAGAAAAGTGTATTATTTGTATATTTGTATACGCTTTTGTTTGCCACAGAGTTTATTTTCTGCAATAATCCAAAATGTAGATGTAAAATCCCACAGGCTTTCTGTGTAGGGGTAGCAGGGCGATGCTATTTTATTAGCCTACAAAAATATGTCATATGACCAGGCACTCGATGACAACTTCATGTATTTGACACTCATTTCAGGAAGCTTTTTTTGAACATTTTGGTTGGTACCTGAGTGCCCCGATAGCTCAGCTGGGTGAGTGACCCATGAGTCCTCACCCGTTCTTAAAGGTCTTTTCCTGATCTCTCATTTGGTTCCTGTCACTCTCTAGGCTGTCCTGTCAAATAGAGGCTAAAAAGCTCCCAAAAACATTATTTAAAAAAAACAAACAGTTTGTTTGTACCTATAAAGTAGAACCCTGTCTTATAAGTGAAAGAAACCAAAAGACTGCACGTGGGACGTGGAAAACACCTACATTTCCAAAGGAGTAGGCTGTCAAAACAGTAATTTGTCACATACAAGGAGGTGTTTCGGGTTTCCTTTTGGCAAGTTAAGAAAACAAATAGTCTCTCAGTTTCTATGCTGTCAAATGTTTAGTGTTTTAAACTTGAATTCTGACTCCACACTGCAGGAAATTCTGGATAGACAAACATCCTCCCTGCATCGAACTACTTTTGCACATTTTGATTACATTTGACTGTACCACAATTGTCTTTTGCAAACTTTACCCACATTTTTGTGCACTAAATCCTGGTCCTGCAGGTTTACTGATGCATGGAGAAAACTTTCCTCACATTCAGGAAGCAAAAAGTTGAATTGAAAGCTGTGTCCTACTGGGTCCCTGATTTTTGAAAACAGGTCCAATTAAGGACATCTCCTGATACTCTACACTACTATATTAACTTATTTCTCATCAGATGACACTGGTAAGTGAAGAACCAACTGCTGACCTGCTGACTTCTACCCATTACACTTGCACAACACAAGCACTGTCAGAGCAAACTACATTAAATGTTCTGCACCGTGTTAATGTGCAAGTGTGACGTACATGCAAACCACAGCCGTACACACTGCAGTATCAGACAGGGACTGTAATCGGTTCTACTGTAAAAACAAGATATACAGACTCCAGAGTTGAGTGCAAAGTTTCTCAACAACAATATAAAAATCGATTATGAATCGAGGGATATTTCTGTGGTATTGTAAAGCACTTTCCAAAGTCTGTAAAATATAGAAATATTAAGAGATGCCATGATTGTTGCTGTGAAGAATAAGACAACGGCGTCAGTGGAAGTGTCTCTGTGGCAACGAACTATGATGAATACAGCACAGTAAGCCCTCAGTCTGCCAGGATGGTTTGAATTGAAGATGATCTGCTTTAGCCATCCAGTGTGTGTGTGTGTGTGTGTGTGTGTGTGTGTATGTATGTGTGTGTGTGTGTGTGTGTGTGTGAGTGTGTGTGTGTGTGTGAGTGTGTGTGTCCGGGGGGGGGGTCGGGTGGGATTATTACCATCAAGCGTTTTTTTCGTGAGACACACAGACCCACTGGTCAGTGTGACATTTCCCAACAGAAACACCATTCACACTCTGAAAAGGTGGATGAGTGGGCGAGTGGGGGCAGGAATGTCCGTGTGTGTGTGTGTGTGTGTGTGTGTGAATGATAGTGATTAATCCTCCTCCAGTCAGACTGTAACATCTCATTTCCCTGTTTGACCATCCAGAGTCAGTTTATCACCCATCAGTCCGTCAGCCTTTGTGTTTGTCTGTTTGTCCTCCGTCTCTCTGTTTACATTCAAGCTCATTAAACTGCCCTTTCTCATATGAACTGCAGCCAAATGAGAAATGTCTCCTCTCTCCTGGGAGTCACTGTAATTAAAGTCCAACGGAAATCACATTCAGTCTTCCCTTTTTGCAGTCAAAAATAATGTCAACGTGTTTTTAAAAGTACCAGTGTTACATGGTGGGGAATGAGGGACAAAGTTACTGTTACTGTGCGTACTAGTTGTAAGTTTAAGGGTTTATTTGCAAAGGTTAATCCAGATGGGTGGAGCAAAGGACAGCTCTGCATTTACAAGCCAGCTTCTGTATTTTCTAGTTCATATAAACATACATGAATGCACAATTAGTTTCAGCCCATTTTGACTTTAAATGGCTTTTCTATACAAAATTGTTAAAGGTAAAACCATAAAAGAGAATAAAAATGATTTTCTGCGGGGACAAATCTAATTGGATGTAATCCCCTAATAAATTATGCTGTATACTTCTATTTAGAGCCCGACTGATTTGGATTGGGCCAGAACAGACACCAAAACAAGAAAGTAAAGAATTCTGATATCGATATAACTGCCAACATACACAACATATTACGGAAAACATCACTACTTGCAGCCCCAATCCCAACATGGTGCTGCCTCTAATTAGTCAACAATGTCTCCTTCCACCTTGGACATCTTTAAATGGACACTAGTCAAAGTGGGTACACCGGTGTTTTCTGACATACCAATTTCAGATTTATGTGGAGTACACTGCCAGCTTTACTACAGCTACCACATTCCAGACATTTTCTAGTATTTTAGGTAATCAATTACTGCCTCCATACAAGTACAACAATGCGGTAAACATAAATACAAATGAACTCTCACAATAACCTTGTATTTTTCCGATACAGAACCAGTAATTTCATACAGCAGTACCACAAATTTTTTCCCAAAGGACACGTCCCTTCTCTAGCTGTAATTACTGTTGGCATGTGGGACACCACCGTACAGCTGCCAGGGTCCCATTTCAGGTCCACAGTTTAAGTCACCGCAGGTCACGACCTCTCTCGCAGCACTGTATGGGCCACATTGTGCATCACAAACACACACTGCCATGAGGAATGAGGACCTGTGTTAGGGGTCTGTTATGGAAAAGTGAAGGGTCGTGCATCGCTGCAGAATCTGCAAGCAACCCATGTCACGGACACACACACAAAGTGGGCAGAGAAGAAGAATAGCTCAATTCTGTTAGAGTATGCCTAATTTCGAAGTGTGGAACAAACCAGCTGTGTTTGCACGACTGTCTGGGATCCTGTGAATGCATGTATGTGTGTGGACAAGTGGATCAGTTGGAGTGAGAGCCACTTGAAGACTGAAGCAGGCCAGTGTTTAATCAAGGACCTGAGCAGTGACCTAATTTTTTGAGTTCCAGACATGATAAAGCTGAATGTCTTTGGTTTTAACTCAATCCAATGCTCAGTCTAGACCTAATTCTCCCAGTCTGCAGGCAAGGCAAGATTTTACAAACAAACACAAATCCAGGGTGGAATGCACTGTTTTATTTCAGACTGTTTAACAATCTGAGCAAGGGCCAAAATGGGTCACAAGGTTGAGGTTGTGATGAGCTCATGTGAGTCCCTGGGGGTAAAAACCACTGGCCTGCTGATCACAGTCTCCTTCTTTTGTATTTTAGAAGTACAGTACTGCATTTAGGATCAACTCACATGCAAATGAGTTAAAATCCCTTTAAATTTTAAATGGCTCGTTCTCTTAGGGACCCCCACAATTCATTCTAGATAAGGAGGGGGGACTGCAATGTAGGCTAAACCTGTCAAACCTGTCAAAACAGGATTAAACCATGGACTGGTTGTTATGCAAATATTCCTTTAACTTGCTCCAACACTTACCAGACAACTCAGTCAATTTAAGGTTTTGAAGTTCATATGCAAAACAAAATAAAAGTGAAAACTTAAAAACTGCAACTTTACACATCTGTAGAGTCTTCTGCTAAATTCGGCACAGGGAGCAACAGGTGAACCAACTGTAAAAGTGAAGATTCAATTAAAATGGTTGTGTATTTTAATACTGAATGTATGCCGAACTCTAATATGACTATCAAACACTTACAAATGAGTTTCGATTCAGTCTATTTTATGATGCATTTTTGCTAATAAACTGGAGAATATTGATACGACAGATTGTCAAATGAGGTTCTGAGCGACGCCCCCTCTGCTCCGTCCACTGTGGATTTTGTTTGGCAAACGTGACAAGACTAAACAGGTGAACCTACTCTAACAGTGATCATTCAATCAAAACTGGTGCGTATTTATATACTTGATTTATGCCGAACTCAAGTATGACTACTAAAGAATTAGACATTATCTTAAATTCAGTCCATTTCATGTGCATTTTTGCTAATAAAGGACTGAAAAACTAATGTGGAAGATTGTTATATGAAGTTCTGAGCGACGCCCCCTCTGCTGCTACCACGGTGGTTTTATTGCGGACACAACGGGTGAACCGACTCTAAAAGTGAAAATTCACTTTAACAGGTGCATATTTTTATATTGGTTGTATGCCGAAGCCAAGTATGCATACTAAAGAATAGCAAATTATCTTTAGTTTCATTTATTTCATATGTGTTTTAGTTAATAAACTACAGAATGTGGATTTAATGGATTGGTACATGAAGTTTTGAGCGACGCCCCTCTTGCGTCTTCCTGGGTCCTTTTTAATGGTCAAACGTGACAAGACACAACAGGTGGACCAACTCTAAAAGTAATAATTCAGTTAAAATGGGTGCGTATTTTTGTACTGAATTAATGCCGAACTCTGGTATGACTATTAAAGACTTACATATGAGCTTTAGTTCAGTCTATTTCATATGGGTTTTTATTAATAAACCAGGGAGTATTGATTTGACAGATTGTTATATGAAGTTCTGAATGACGCCCATTCTAAATGAGACAACCGGCACTTTTAGAGTTGGTCTACCCAGCAATGACTTATCTACAAAACACAAACAGCTTATTTCGAAAGAAGCTGGGGGCATTTCATGTTTACCTTGCTCTCTGTGACTTTTCCCGAGGGTTTTTTGAAGAAAGAGGTCCTTGCCGTGAAAAAGTACTCTTCGGAGTCCTCCTCCAAGCTACTGTAGCCACTGCTCATCGTGCTATTCCACGTCATTTGCGGAGAAAACCTCTCGACTCAAACTCGGCCGCATCAAAACCCCCAAAACTGAACAGTTGCTAGCTTGAAATTAACTCCGAGTGTCGGCAGTGGTCGTGTTAGTCGACGTTTGCTCTCTGTGGGATGACTTCCTCTCAGCTTCGTCCCAATCCCCCTTCCTCTTCTCCCGTCAAACACACTCGCTTTACTCCACCGGCATGGCCCCAAACTCATTTAAAGAGCTCCATTTTTGTGAGAGGAAACGTAACTGACGGTTGTTACAAAAAAGGAGGTCCTCTAACTATTAATAACTTTACAATTTCGGCAGCGATACCGAAGAAAAACCCCACAGAAAACTCCCGTTTCGCGACGCCTGTCCCGTTACACTGTTCAATGTATGGTACAACTTCTGTGTGTGACAGCCAGGGCTACAGTAAGGCCCCGCCCACTACGAGCACCAACCGCAGCCAACCAATCGGATGTATGACAGTTAGTGACGCCACGCCCAATACAAGTCGACAGCCAATCAGCGCTTTGATGGCCAGTTTGAGTGAAGCAGAGGATGATTCGTGTGAAGATCAAAAATTGGAATAATTAATTATCTTTTGTTTTAATTGTCTTGTTTATCCTAGTTAACATATATATTTATTTTGCTCTTCAGCCTTCTTTTTTTATTTATCCATAGTGTGCTCATATTTTGAGCCTGATTTCTGTACCTTAAATGTCTTTTTTGTTTTGTAAGCTGCATGTTCTTTGTACTAATTAATAAAAGTTAAAGGTTGAGGGGGGGGAAATAAAGTGGATGGGTGGTTTTTGTTGTTTTATGTCATTGATTTAATATTTGTATCATGTCAATTGTATAATACCTTAAACTCTTACAATTTTAGCAAAGAAAACAACTTCTACTCGAGCATATTGTATTGTTTTAGTGGTCTACTGAGATCAAGTCAACAGTAAAATACAAACTGGGCCACTTTCCAGCCTCTAAATATGGGTTGTTCCTTCATAAAATGTTCCCTGCCTTTGCTTTGTCTCTTAAACTGCTGAAATATGGAGGACTGAAGCTGCCAAAAGCCAGAATAAACAAATAAATAAATAATTGAATGGGTCATTAAATAAAGTAATCCAACATTAAATTCACTAAAACATTTTTTTTAATAAATGTTGGCATTAATTTATAAAAATGTGATATAAATGGACTTTTTCGGTTAAATACCATAAATATTATGGGAAGATATTAGCATTATTATTAAATGTTAGTGACACCGAATATTTTGTGCAAAAATATGGAGGACTGACACTGCCAACATCAAAAATAAATGAATAAATGGCTGAATAAATAAATTAATATGCCATTACATACACTTAGTAATACGCCGGTGTACGCCATCCTCACACTGGAATCATACTTCATCTTGTTGCATCTTTGTTGCATATGACATATTAAGTAAAATATAACATATTAAGTAAAATATGTATGATTATGGCTTCACTATTACATGAAATGAGCATTTATGGTTATTTTTGCTTCATAATACAAATGTACCTTTCATTTAGAATAGAGTACTGGTCACTTGTATTCTTGGGGTCTTGACAATAACTCAAAATAAACATCTGTCAGCAGTTTGTCAGCAGATGGAGTTTGCTCAGTTATCATGGAAATAGAGTCAGATCAATCCATGATTGCTGGCACATCAACAAATCCATCTTCATGACAACTGAGCCAATAAAGATTGTGCAATAAGGCTGAAAGCTTCAAAGTCCAGTAAGTGGACCTTCATTTGGGATTGTTTTGTCAAAAAAGCTGTCTTTGTCATGAAAGCTTTTAAAACTAAGAATGATACGCCAGATTTATTTTTTAACATTCTGCAAAACGGGGCCAAATCTCAGCATGCTTCCATTAACGCTAAAACACTGAGCGCAGATTTAAACTTTCAATTTTGGACCATCTGCGCTTCCTGCTGACATTTGAGGTGCCCAGAGGCAAAATGAGAGGTTGCTTTCTCTTCACCCTCAAACCTCAGATTATTCAAAAGGAAGCTTGGAAAACACACCAGCGACAAGAATAAAGTTACCCACATTCCTAAAATAAGAGGTCAAAGGTCAGCTACAGAACCGAGCTGCTCACTGATAAAGACAAAGAGAAGAAACATAGAGTCTTACCTCGATCAACAGGCAACAAACGAACGCTAGCTTTCTGAGCTTTTTCCTCTGCAACATGCTTTTCCTGCGTCTGCCTGCATCAAGTAAACTAAAAATACAGACACCAAAGGCATTTAAAAGCTGCTGCTGGACTGACGCATTTTGTGTTTAATTGCTAAGGCCAGCGCTGCTCACTGGGTGGAACAAGAGTCACGTACAGCTGCCTTTCAGACTTTTTTTAACGTTTCCAGAAGGTCTTAAAGCTGCTGTTTGCCGCTGTAACATCAGATCGCGTGCATCTTTCTGAATTTTGACTAACTACATTTTTTACGTCCACTTTTCCTCTGCAAAAATGCTCCATACAGACGAGTATCAAGACAGAAGGCAACAGATGACAGAGTTAAAACAATGGCGTTGTGATAAAATCTATTTTAAAACCATAACGCCATAAATCTCTTTATCTGGGATGTCTTTTTGGGATTACACAAATGTTTGCTCGGGAGGCTTCGATTAAAATCCGCCAAACCCAAATGAGAAGTCTCAACGCGGTCTGGTTTGGTTTTACCATGAGGCATAGTTTTGGTGCACAGTTGCAGTTAATCTTTAACAGAAAGAGAAAAGAAGCTTTAACTCTGAGCAATAAAGGGTATTATTGTGTTTGACCAATGTAGGTTTGGAAGGATGACACGGGTATTTTTGGATTAAAGCTAGTGATACTGAATATGTTGTGAAACATGATAGATATTTCAGTTTGACAGCTTTAGTGCAAAATGTTGTGTTTCAACCAGAATTTTGCTCTTGTCAGGGCGGAGCAGGCAGTTTATCAAACAACACAAACAACTCTCCCTGTGAAATTATAACATTTTAATCATACATGCGTGCCCAGAGGATGAATCAGTCAGACCTGTTGACTTTTACTCTTGTGAGACCATGAGCAAAATTTTAATTTAATGTAATTTAACCTTTTGTTCTTGACCAAATATCTGCAAAACTGATGAAACTCTGATCACCCTCAGCTGGAATTGTTGTTCAGAGCTAATTAGCTAATGCTACCACGCTTACAAGCTAAACCAAAGTACTTTCTTTTGATTGACTAATTGGCTATCAGTAATTATTGCAGCCCTTCTATGCTTCACTTCATATTTTCCCCCAGTTCTCCAGTCTATGAGGTCCCACCCCCCAGTTTGAGAACGACTGGAGAACCAGGGGAAGATACGAGTGAAACAAAGCAAAACTGTCAAACCTTTGCTGGTTCCAGCTTCTTAAATGTGAGGATTTACTCCTTTTCTTGAGTCTCTGGGTTTTGGACTGTCGGTTGGGCAACAGAAGCATTTTTAAGACGTCACTTTAAGGCTCTGGGAAGTTGTGATAAGCATTTTTCACAGTGTTCTGCCATCGATAATCAAAATAATCGCGCTGACCTTCACTGTTGTACATTGTCTTAAGGGCAGTATCAGTATGATTATCAGTCTAATGATCTCGTCACAGCCTAAATCCAACCTCAAAATGAGGAACTGATTATTCCAAAGCATCTCCTGTCTGTCATTTTGTTTTGTAGTTATGTTTTTACTCACTTTAATAATAACAAAACCAGCTCTGACTCGCACGACTGACATACTGCAGCTATGTTTTAAGTCTCTTAGTTTTTCAGAAATGCGCCTGTGTGCTGTCGTCACAGCTAAGAGAGTACAGTATGTTCAGTAGAGCAGCAGCCTGCTGAGTTTATGTGCTTGTTAAATGGATCAGAGTTTGACTCTTGTTTTCAGCGGGTGGTCTCTCATATCGGCCCGTCATGGGCCAACAACTGTGAGCTATTACCGAGAACAGAGACAATTAAAAGTGAGAGCAGTGCACCTTCTGTTTTCAGCTACTTGCTGGACCTTGTTTCCTAAAGATCTTTAACATCATGTGTTCGTATAATAGCCCACCCAGCCAAAAAAAATTATCAGCAAAGTAGGTTCAGCTGCAGGGTGAAATCTCTGGTACATCTGCACTAAATCAACCCGAACCCATACACACACACACACACACACATGCAGAAGCACTGGGAACATCTAGAGCACAAGCTGGGAGATTTTTAGACAGACAGGCTCTAATTTAAAACCAGTGGGGTTAGAAAAGGGACCGAAAATAAATATGTTACATCTGGGGCAGCCAAACCACCAGCATGTCCTTTAAAATACCGGAGAGATCATCCAAAACACACACAGCACACAGATAAGCAGGCATGCCACCATATCGGCCCTACACTGAGTGTGATACAGAGGAAGGCAAAAACAGAAGAGACCGAAAAAGCTATTTAAAAAGGTTATTTGAACATGTTAATCGATGCTATTTGCATGTTTACACTTGTAATTTTAACCAAATCGGAAATAGTTTGCATTCTTTAACCTTTTCTGACTTTTTACAGTGTAAAAGGAAAGATATCTTTTCAAATCTCATTTTGGTAAACGTGAAAGTCACCCGTACGGAAAGTATAAAAGTCGTAAAGTATCTGATTAAATGTACCTAAGCATCAGTAGTACAAGTAGAAGTAAATTAAACATATATTTACATGTATGTGTCCTGTATGCTCTGGGTCGACGTGTTATCAGCTCAGACAGTCTGTTTCTGATGATCATACTTTTATTCTGCACCTTTCTAAAAGCGCTGTAGATGTATTATTCTTAAAAAAAGAAGATTTTTCTACATAAAACTGATCTGATCCCATCTTTACATTACAGATCTGGAGACCTCCACCACTGGCACACACACACACGAGAACACACACTCCGTCCAGCAGGACTCATCAGAGCTGGCCTGCAGTAGCGTGTGAAATCAGCCCTGACAAGTTTTCTCACACACTCGAGGTATTTCACTCTCACAGTCTCAGAAGACTACGGACTGGATGGAGAGTGACAGCCGCAACACGCACACATTCAGAGAGCTGTGTGTGTGTGTGTGTGTGTGTGTGTGTGTGTGTGTGTGTGTGTGTGTGTGTGTGTGTGGTGACCGGTGTTAATCTGCTGTCCAGTCACTTTGGCCCGGAGCCAGTCTGGTTAAACATTACTGACATTCCACTGAAGGCAGCTCCTGACCAACATGCAGAGACTTTACTGTAAGTCTGTGGCCGTTCACATGAGGGCACACGGTGGACAACTGGAAGATTAAAACCTTCCCATGACACTGAAATATAGCGCTCATGATATATTTAATCAGGTTTGTAGTAATCAGAAAATAATAACTCATCACACAATCAGTTAAATTTTAACTCCAGAATGACGTGTTTTATTCATCGAATGTGTGAAAAGTAACACAATTTATATAGTATTTGACATTTATCCGGATACACATATATATATACATGGATGCAGGAATTAGTGGTGCTGAGGGGGCTACAGCACCCCCTAAAATGAGGCTATAACATGTGCCGCATTTACAAGAAGGCCCAAATAATTAAGAATTTGTCAGAAAAAGCGTGTCACAAAGTTTATAAAGTTTCTCCTAACTCAACAACTCACTAAATTGAGTGATTTTTCAAGGGAGTCTGGGGAACTTTGGGAATTTCTCCGCCGTTTTGACCTATAAAACGTTGTTTTTCCATCTGCTGTAGTGCAAAACATTTGAATATTGTGCACCATTTACTATGACATCATTATATAGACTGACCCCTCAGCCCCCCCAACTATGACTCACTTCCTGCGTCTCCGTACAGTTACTGTGTGTACATACATCTTCAACTGGAAATAAAGAACAAAGAAGAAACATGTACAAAGAAATACTGTGCTATAAACTATGTAAACATAAATGTAGAAGACTCACAGCAATCAAATGTTCTGGTCGCCTGTATCCTCCCATCCTTGACCCTGGTTATCTTGTTTTAAAAGAAGCAGTCTCCGTCATGACTTTAATCTTTACACTCCTCTTTACGTGTGTGTATGCTACATGTCATGTTAAGTTGACACTTTGGAGACATTTTGTCCTCAACACTAAACAGCAACTATAATGAAGACGTAAAGAAGAGTGAAATGAGGGAGTCGTGAGGAATGAATGAGATATATGATGATGCAGAGAGACAGAGAGGTTGCGGCGGAGGCATGTGGTCTGGAGGTTTGCTGAGATGGATGATCTGCGGCTCTGCAGACGAAGTTATATAGTTATACATTACATACATTCCAGAGCGAAGGGAAGGCACAGTTTTTTATACATAAAGCTAAAAACAAATGGTCCAAAGATGACTTATCTTTAAATATCCTCACACAGATTTGACCAAGAGGCTCTTAAGGTCTTGATGGGACACTTTTTTTAGACAGCATGTGCACCCTTCACATCATTTTTCTGTTAGGACTGTTTCGCTAAGTTGTCGAGACAAGACACAAAGATTACTGTGATTCAGATAAAGAATAAAGATTAGGGTCTTATTCTCTTGTGATGTCTATTTTTACTCCCTGACAAGAAGTCCTGTGATTGTAAGAAACACTGATGTGGTTTTTCACAGCTGAAGGTCTGGTTAAACATTAATCCAGTTTCAAAGCAGGAACAGGCTCAAAGAGACCTGACAGCTACACGTATCCTTGGTGATGAGACAGTAATGGGATAAAGCCACATAAAAAGCATCCAGTCCAGGTTTAAAGATGAATTAAATCTTAATCTTAGCATCAAAATTGTACCCATGTCTCTTTAACTTTATGGTTATGTTGTTATTTTTCTATTTGGCCTGCAGTAAGTTAACTAGGCCTATACACTTCCTTGTAATTAAATGTTAATTAGAAATAATAGTAAGGAATAGTCGACTTCTTTACATTTAAGGATAAGTTCGACCATGGATGCTTTGTTGGGTTAGCGGGAGGGGTTGGGTGGATAAGTGTGGCGGGGGAGAAGTCACGATGCGAGAGGTTAGGGCGAAGAGTTGAAGGGTTGGAAAAGATGAAAGGTCAAACTTTGAGGAATGTGTCATTTTTAGAGAAACCTAAAACGACCGAGGCAGAATGAGACGGAGGGAAGGAATTTCCCCCTCAGGCGGCGATGACCTCACTCAGATGTGTGCTGTTGCCTGGTGCAGGTAAGTGTGCGAGGCTTTGTTGAGGTCTGTGCTGTTTGTGCACGTGAACAGGTGTGTGTTTGTAAGCGGGGTGTGTGTCTCTTTATTCTGCAGGAGGTTTGTGTGTCTGGTCTCTGATTGAAAGGCAGGAGGAGCAGAGATAGCGGTGGGAGTGTGTTGTTAAACGACTTTAAACGTGAGAACCAACAGTGAGTGTTTCTTTTTTCACAGCCGCTCAATCAGCTTCTCTGGATGTGGTGTTTTCCCTGGAAGTCGTGATTAAATGACAGGAACAAAGTATCAGACTAGGAGGACTGACACTGCCAAAATCATTAATAAATGAATAAATAAATGGCTAAATGACCGCTATTCATGACGAAACAATGGAGAAGATACAAATAAGTTACATATCAAAGGACTTTTGATGAGAAGTCAGGACAATTAGCAGCTGAAAGACATATTTCAACAAGATGTTGAGACAATTTCCAGCTGTGCTTCTGGAAACAAATCCGGACACTTTTGACGAGAAGTCACGACAACTGGCAGCTAAAAAAATAATTTTTTTTATGCGACTTTGGGACATTTTTTCAGTCGTGATAGCTGCAACAAAAGTGGAACTTTTTAATGAGAAGTCAGGACAATTATTTGCCGAAATAGATATCAGGACGGTTTCCGTTTGTGTTTGTGGAAACAAAACTGGGAACTTTTGATGAGAAGTCAGGATAATTACCAGTATTTTTAAGGAGGCGTCGGGACAATTTTCAGGCCATATATGTGGCAACAAAACTGGACATTATTGATGGGAAGTCAGGACAGTTGGCTCTTTTCCTAACCCAAACCAAATGGTTTTTGTGCCTGTACCCAACCACACCATAGAGCATTGTCACAACATCAAATAGAAAACTGAGCATTAGGAAACGTAGATTGGGTGATAAGTCAAGTGGCTACCTATAAGGGCCAGCAAGAGCCCACAGGGTCAGAAACTCTGCAAAAAATTGCAAGTGACGTCAGTTTCAGGTGCGTAATGATTGCCAATCAATGATTGAATCATGGCTCTTTTAATCAATGAGAGGAAGCTATCTGGGAAATAATCAGACTGGAAATGTACAGGAGAGAATAAAGCCAAAGCCTGAAGGTTTAAACATCACACACGTACCTTAAAAAAAGCTAAGCAGAAGCAGATTAACTGCTCCAGGACATAGAAACAGGAAACAGCTCTGTGGGGCCTAGATAGTCCGGTAACACCTGTGAGGACGAGTGTGTGTGTCTTTTGTTTTGCTGCGACAGGTTTTAAATATCCAACCTGAGCTCCACTTTGCCTCAGGGACTTTGAAACTGATCCACAAATTGCATGAAAGCGGTTGGGTGAGCTGAATTTTCACACACAGTTCGTGTGCAGAGTGTGCGCAGGTGTTCGCAGTATTTGTGACGATGCAGGTACTGATATACATTATTTTGTGTGCATTTGTGTGTGTGTGTGCACGCTGTCCCAACATCCTGCGCGTCGCCTGCAGGCCCAGTTTTTCATCCTGACAGACAAAACAGAGAGTGTGCAGTGATCAAAGAGCGGAGGAATGCCGTCAGAGGATCACACGCAGCCTCGCTGTATCGCGTAATCACAGACAGACAGCGAGAGGAGGGATGCAGGCTACAATTGAAACAGCCCCGTAGGGTCACACTGCAGCTGGGGAGCAGAGTTACACTGGTATTAATGGTTGGAGTGGGAGTGGCAGGGAGGGACGAGCAGCCTGAGAGGAGCTATAAGGTGATGGACTTTGGCCTCGTGGTTTAAGTTCAGTTGACATTTGAAAGCATACATTTCACACAGTTTAAAAGCGGTCACACAGGCACAGCACGTATGAGCTAGCTGGCCATCGGCTGCGTTGTGTTCAAGTGCAGTCTGCCTTTGACGCCACTGGATCTTTAATGTCGGTTTGGTGCACGTGACATACTAACCAACCTCGAGACCTCAAAAATAGAGAGGATTTTGAAACCATAGGGGGTTCTGGCTGTCCTACCCCCTAAAATTTGAGTTTCAGGGACTTCAAGGAAACAAGAATTCTTCTCTGCAGAGCATCTGAAATTTGTTTAAATATTCATTCCCCTTTTCCATTTCTCTGTCTGTCTCTCACTCAATGAGGAGGACGAAGTGCAACAGAAACAGATGATAGCCTAACTAAAAAAATGAGTGTTCTGGGGAAATTCAGGAGGGTTGGCAAGTACGACGCCTGGGGCCTAAAAGTGTTCGGTTCAAGAGCACCTGCATGGTGATGTTGTGCAGTCAGCTGATTTCCTGACTTCATTTAGCGAAGGCTCACTCTTAATTTGTTTATAGGCTATGCAAAACTAATAATCCTCAGATGCATTTTGTGTTTAGTGCTAATTAATGAATGTTAGCATGCTAGCACACTTAACCCACATGGTAAACATTTGTATTATTTTTGCGAGCATGTTCGCATTCAGCACAAATACAGCCTCACAGTGCACACAGTCTCCACATTCATGTTAATATTGATTTTTCCAGGTGCTTTTGGATATTATAATCATGGATTGTTTTGCATGACTGCAGTGAAGCTTGCAAAGAGTAGTTTCAGTAGCTCTCTTTAAAGAGGGACAGTGAAAAGAAAGCTACACCAGTGTGGGCTTGTAAACTGTATGATTCTGCTGATACAGTAGCTATCTTAGACAAACAATAAAACTAGATCATCTCTGTGCTCATCAAGACCCTGCCTGCACATCTCAGTCTGCAGGATATGTGTAAAGAAAGGATTGGATGTTGAAAAGAGGATGTTAGGATTCAAAGCACCCTCAGGGCTGCAAAATGACTAAATCCACTCCTGGCGCAGGTTAAACACGACTCACCTCGGTAAGGCCACGTTTTCAGGCTGACATGAATGTTTATACGCAGCTCAAAGGTCACGTTATGGCACGATGGGAGTTTTGTGTGCCGGAGGTCGTCGGGAGGAAATTGGCCTTTCATAGAAAAATAATATTTTTAGGCTGAATGCTGAATTGAATTACTTAAAATCTAACAGGATAAGAGGAAGCAGCTGGTCTGAACTCGCACAGTGTAAAGGAACTGTTATGCAGCAGCAGCAGCAGCAGCACAATAACAGCACAGTGACACACACACAGACACACTAACACACACATATGCACACAGAGTTTAATTCAATTCAGAGAGATTTATTGGCGTGATAAGATTTTCCTACCCTGCCAACACAATCTCTCTCCCTCCTCCTCCCTCACTCTCTCCTTCTTACACAGAAGTCAGCTTTTAAACAATAACCTCGAATCAAACTTCACAGATGAATAAACAGAAAATAGAAATACGAGCTCCTGAGATTATTGTGAGTTTAACAATCAAAACAAGTCATACTTCTGTTTTCTCTGTCAGTGTGTGTGTGTTTTATTCTGCTGACAGTAAAGTCAGTGTGTCGCTGCTCCATTTAGGCTGCATGAATGGTGAATGTGTGTCATTTACAGTGAGCCGGTCGCTATCCGAGTTCGAGATCGTCCGCCTGGATAAGGACAGGATCCGAGATAAGACCGAACAAACATACACCGAACAGCATCTCTCTCTCTCACACACACACACACACACACACACACACACACACACACACACACACACACAATGAGGACTCTGCTGTTAGCGTCCCACCCTGATACAGATCTGTGTTTTCCTTTTGAACCTCCCAACAAGCAAAGCAGAAAAAACTACTTGAACTTGCTTCTCAAGAGTTCAGTTTACCTCCTGATAAACTGATCCTGACTCCTGCACACGTGCACCACTCAGACTGTTAGTGCCCCCATGTTGAAAAAAACGCTGCTCTTGGATGCCCCTATGGCAGATAAGACCTGATAAAGTACCCTCGGTGACCTACATGCTAGAAAATTAGTCGTCCTCTATGCACCTCTTAATAGTTACATAGTAAATGAAAATGCCTTTTTAAGGGTCTTTTGACGTCAGTCCGTGTTTGCAATTTAAGTTGGTTCTGGAGAATTAGGGGGTGCGTCTGATTTCTGTATCGACTGTACAACATGAGACCTTTCACAGCTACACACTGAAGACTGTTTTTCAAAATGTCACCTGTCAGTGGTGGAAAGACCAGTTCAGCGTGAGATTAGTGTTCAAACACGATAAAGGATGCGTTCGCTAACGTATTTGCATCCGCATGAGGGCAGTCTGAAACAGGTCTGCAGGTTTGTAAAAATAAATAAAAAGGGACCCAGCGTACGGAAAGCCATATTCGGCTGGTTATTATCTACATTTTCGGGTATTACCATTTTTTAAAAGTGCCCTGATCAGCAGTAAATGGACAAAAAAGACAAATATGAATGTAACAAAACAACTTAGAGTCCCACAGAGGCGACATGGGGCTCAGCTGGCGAGCTATAAAACATGTTAGCCGCACCGTTATCCATGTTGGGACATGTTAGGAGCCAAAAAAATGAAGGAAATCAATGGGACTCGTCTGCTGCTGGGTCTCTAATCCGTCGGCTGGTGTCCTGTTTCTGCAACAGGCAGCTGATGATGGGGGAGCTTTGTCTGTCAGAGCTGCATCTGACCGACCAGTTAATCCTTCACAATCCACAAAGATTACAGTGTTATTGTGGCTGCTATAATTCATCTGTGTGTTACTGCCTCTGCTGTCTTTGAGGCTCTTTGTCTCTGCGAGTCTGTCTGAACAATGACATGATAGTATGTCAAATAAAAGCCTGAATTTTCACTATAAAACAGGTCCTGAACTGTGTGTTAACTCATCAAATGACTGTTTTCTTCGGCTCAGGGGTTCAAGGTTTTCACTGTTATGTGTCTTTGAGTGTCTGCCTGGGAAAGCTGTAACAAATTTACTAAAAACACAATAATACAAAGCTCACAGACTTTATTGTTTCAAATTTATGTCCGTCTGTTTGTGGTTTTCTGATGTTTATCCTTGTTGTTCCTGCAGCAACTTATAAACTCTGCTCCTGTTTGCAGTCCGTCTGTGTTTGACATGTGTTTTTATGATCTTTACTTCTGTTTTTCAGCCCACATTTGTTTTTAATTCTCAAGAACAATACATATGCAGTTCAGGAAGACGCTGTTTTCTGTTTTTGGGAAAGTTTTATCCTCTCTAACACTGTTTTCTCTCTCAGTGGTTTCACAATTTGAGTGTATTTTGGTCTCAGCTGGCTCCAAAACTTCAATAAAGTCATTAAGAATTTAAATGCAAGACTGTGTTTTCTGGCCAAAAATAAATCGTCTATTCTAACAATTGTGAGCATAATTAACTCCACCAAGGAGGTTGTGTTTTTCGCCCACGCCCGTCTGTTGGTTGGTTGGTTTGTCACCAGGATTACACAAAAACTGCTGAACCGATTTTCACGAAACTTGGATGGAGGATGAGTCTCGGCCCAGAATAGATCCCATTAACTTTAGGTGCAGATCCGGTTGTGTTTTTCAATGTTTTTGGTAACTTTATATATATATATATATTTGTCTGTCTGTGCCTGGCAGGTGGTTAACAGTAAGATTGCAGAACATTTTCACTAAAAACATCTGCCTTCTGACACTAAAATGATGGGATGAGAGCGGTGAGCGTGACCCAAAATACAAAAGCTGTGCAAAACCAAAACAATGAGCTGAAAGACACAAAAAAAAAACTGCAGAGTTGCTGATATGTATCTGTTTGTTTCCTCTTACAAGTCACCCCTCTCATGTTACACATGAACAATCAGGACTTAAACAGTAAAATCTGCCTTTTTCTGACATACAAACTGACATTTGCCTTTTTATGTAAACGTGTTTTATCTCAACACACATTGAAGATCTTTTCCAAAACCCTTTCTTCCATTTCCTTCTCTGTTCAGCAGGTAAACAATCCAGCCTGTTTGTATTTTCTTTAACACAATAAGCGTCTGATTAGAGGAACGGAGGAGATGGGAAGATTCAGAGAGATACACGAAGGGGAAGAGAGGCACGATAAGCAGACGGTGATGATGTTTGTTTACAGGAAGGCCAGAACGACACCAGATGTTTGATAGCGAGAAGAGGGAGAATTTCAAATTAAAGATGATTTAAAATTGAATTGAACTGAGTGTGCAGCAGCGAGGAAGACGTTTGGGTTTAGTGCTTCAGTGAAAAACTAGAAATGTCTTGATTCTTCTGTTTTTACTGACCCAGAATGTTCTAAATGCTCTTTTAGAGGCTTTAATGACATGTTTTCTTGCATTTAAATGATCTTGAGCAACAGAAAGTGGAAGTTAGTCTTAGTCTAATCATTAAAGGAATAGTCTGACGTGTTGCTTATTTGCTTTATTGCAGCGAGTTGGATAAAAAAATCGATAACACTCTCATGTCAGGGATTTTGATCTTCTCATCTAACTCATCACAAAACAACCCAAAGAGTGTTTTCCGAAATGTTGAACTATTCCTTTAAAATGCAATTAACAGCATAAAAAGCAATCAATCCAAAAAATATCAGTATTTGTCTTAAAAGGACAAAAGGAAACAATAACTTTCTGAACTGAACCGACCTGAACTCTGACTTTTATGTAGAGCAATAACACTTAGGCAATAAAACAATGCGTGTGTGTGTGTGTGTGTGTGTGCAGTGTGAGTTGTGTTGTAAGGTTGTGTGGAGGTGAACCATCTAGGATAACATTCTGTGTGTGTGCTTGTCTTTAATGTCCCAAATGATTTAGTGGCTGCAGTTATGGGTTTTAGCCTTTGTGAGTGTGTGTGTGTGTGTGTGTGTGTGTGTAGGTGTGTGTATGTGTTTCTGTGTGTGTGCGTATGCGCCCCACCCCAGTAGTTTTACTCAATCTCCATGTTTTGGTGCCTCGACAAAATATTTTCCAAATATTTACAATTGTTAAATGTGTTTATTTATATCTCGTTATACACAAACCAACACAACTGAACAAGTACAGACATTTGAGAGATGACTGCAGGGACAGAGGAGTTTAAATCTAGATCACTGTGAGACAGTTATCTAATGCTGACTCACCCTCTGTTCAAGGATTACTGTCAGTAAGTAATGATTAAACCTCCCCAGTATCAACTTTCTAAGAACTGAAAACTGATCTGGATGTATGACTAGTTCCACCAGGTTTTAACATTTTTAGATCAAACTAACACCAAACTGACGTAACGTAATGTAACGTAACTTAACACAAAGTAACATAAGGTAATGTAACGTCATGTTAGTTAACTTAACTTAAATTAAGGTATAACCAAATAACATTTTTTTTATTAAACTAACTCCAAACTGACTAGAAAATTCTAATTTGTCCACAATATATCACATAGAATGTTAAAAATCAGCAAAACACACACGTAACGTAACATAACATGGTGTAATGTAACTTAACGCATGGTAACATAAGGTAATGTAACGTAACGTAACTTAACTTAACTTAATGTAAAGTAACGTAGCTTAACTTAACGTAACTTAACGTAATGTAAGGTAACTTAACGTAACTTAACATAACATAACATAACGTAACGTAATGTAAGGTAAGGTAACATTACATAGTGTTATGTAACTTAACGTAAGGTAGCGTATGGTAACATAAGGTAATATGAGGTAATGCAAGGTAATGTAACGTAACGTCATGTGACTCCAATGTTGTTTAGGTGTGTCAGTATGATTTTTTAAGCAAATGTTCAATATTTTGCTTGTTTTCTTTGGGAAGCCATTCACAATAATTCATTCTTACACATATTTCAAGTGCCCCATGATAGTTCAAGTTTGGACATTTTTACACAGTCCAGCCAGTCGGTTAATAACAACAAAAAATAAACTATTGTCAGCTCCGATCTTCCATCACAATAACAGTTACAGTCTCACTTTGCATTTTACTGAATCTTTTCACACCAAAAAAATTTAGATAAAACAAAAGATTTTCAAAGCTGCTTACACTCGGCAGGACGGAGAGCAGAGAGTGAGCACAGGATGGTGTTTTTAAAAGTACATTTAAAAGAAGGAGGAGGAATGTTAATGTGTTTTCCCCTCAGAGGTTTTATGGTTACTCATTAACAGCTATTGGCGAGGTTAGCGCAGGGTGGGTAACGCTACAGTAAACACACACTCACAAACACACACCAGCTTAAAACCCGCAGGAAGGAAAACTGCAGTAAAACCTGAGAAAACATATTCCAGTGTGGGAAAATGTTTCTCCTCTTTCTCCTTCCTTCTTCTCCTTCTGTTTTTACTGGGTTTCTTTCTTCCTCTTGTGTCGGGTCAGAATCAGAACTTCCACTGCAGTATGACTGTTATCTGAAGTCTTAGTTGATGGTTTCACTTTGTACTCTCTTCGTACTTCTGACCTCTGCTGTGTTTATATCTCAGTTGTTGTGTCACCTGTTATTAAGAGGACAGTTGCACTCGCGGAGGCTGTTTGAAGGCTTTATTTACGACCATTTAAAACCCGCCAGACCTCCATGATATATTCTGGTTATATACTGTATTAACACACCTCATTTTTAATAAAAGTACAATATTTATACATAAATGTATATATAAATCAGCCATTAAAAAAGGAGATGTAAATTGTGAACTGCTGGTGTCCTAACGGGTCTTTAATGTGACACCAGTCATCAGCGGTTCCGACCCGCTGCTGTTAATGAGTCTCCATTAGAGCCGAAGAGAAAACACATGAACATTCCTCTCCGTCCGTATTTATTCTGCCTCCCTCGGCCCTCTTTGTTTTTCCTCTCCTCTGCCTCCGCCTGTGTTTGTCTTTCCCAGCAGACAGGAAGTGGACTCCATGTCCAGCTCTGTCTCTCTGTCAGTCATTTACTGCCTCTCCCTTGAGCCAAACCAATCACAGGAGAGGAGGATGAACTCTGAGTCATACTGTACAGACGCTCAGCTCGCGGTTCACCGCTGGAAAAAAGGTAATGAATTACTCATTACCCATTACTCATTCTGAAAGTAATATTTTAGCTGTTATTTGTTGGAGTTACATTCCCTAAAGTAAAAAAACTGCCTATTTTACTCTTAATTGGAGCTTAATTTACAAAATGAACATCATTCTGTATTAAAGAAGACTTGAAACTATAGATTAAGACCGTAAACTCATTGATAAACTGTTTACTGAGGTAATAAATCAAGTGAGAAGTAGGGTCATTTTCTCATAAGCTTACATACAATCAGACCTCTTGTTGAAACCAGTATAAAGCACTTACGTGTCTTAAAATCGGTGGTTGCTAACAAGTGGCTGAATGAGACTACAGAGTTTGTCGGGGACATCAAACGTTATCACACCGAGACGAGACTAATCTACTATTCTAACTAACTTTACAACTTGTAGATTTATCAGTTAATATAAAAACATGTATAGTAATTGTGTAGTAAGACACTTAGTGGTGGTTACGTTTAAGTCATGTGACCGTGATGTAGCCTGTTTATAGCCTAACATTAGCTTTTCACTTCGAAAATCACAAAGTGGTGTCATCTGTGAAGATGAACCCTAACCCAAGTCTTATAAACGTCATTGCTATACAACTTTATTCAGGATTTCTTTTTTTTCTTTGCGCAAGAGTAAAACATTGTCTGTCTAAAAAGTCCAACCTTCTGACTTTTGGTAATGTTGGCACAAAAAACAATAAATAATGTCAGTTTCTTTTGAAACTCTTCTATTCATAGGTCATTTTTATCCATTTATATCAATGGGAGTAGACAAAGAAAACAAAGAAACAACTCTGTTTGTGTGAAAAATACAAATTAACACTTTTCTTCAACAAACAATCTCAGTAAAAGTCATTCAGCACTATAACTGTGTTGTATTTAAACTGTCGTGGTCACCTGACGTCTTTACATTAAACTTCATCACCTGAACTGAATACTTAATATCACACTGGGCTGGATGTGAGTCAGTGAATCACTGAGTTTTTGTTTTGTCTGTAGACACACAGGGTGGAGTTGAGTGTTTAATACTTTAAATAACTGACTGATCAACACACTCACACCTGTGTCAGCTATCATAGTGACATTGATCTCGCGGGGCAGCCGGCCAAAGCATGGAGGCGTTTGCTCTATAACACTAGTGCAGGGAAGTCCTCCTGTGAGTGTGGCTGCGTTTGTGTTGGAGCAGAAGAAGAAGAAGAAGTAGTTCAGTCTATTATTTACCTCATACTGATTGTGACTCACCTAAACCTGGACGCAATGCAATTTCACATACTTAGAGACACTAGAGACAAAGTGGAAATTAAATTTTAAGTTTGACGTCAACCTGAGACTCTTTATTTAACTTCAGTGCTGATTCACTAACATAATCACCGTTTAATTCAATCAGCTGGACTCAATCTGCAGCTCCTGAACTCTTAGAAGTGAATAAACTAGATAATATTAGGCTAAAAATAATCTGGCGAATTATTTGTACAAAAATGTGATGCCAATCTACTCATAGTTGTTGTTATACCTCAATCTGGATCAAAGTGGTGGAGTCATACCGCTAGCATGGCTAATTAGCTATTTAACACGTGGTTGTTGACCCGAAAAATTACTTGTAGTCGAGTCACTAGGTACAGATTTCCTTCTTCCTGCAGGTTTACAGTTCGTGTCTGATGTTAAAACACAAAGAGGCTGTTCATGCCTGGCATTAACATCGAATTGAAACTCACTTCCCCGCTCCATTATGCAAATAAACATGCACACTGAGACAAACATAGACATTTTTTTCCACACAAATAAAGAAATACTTATGTGTAAGTCTAGCCGAATTTACATGAAGGCCCAAATTATTAAGAATGTGTTGTAAAAAGCATTTCATAAAGTTTTTAGAGTTTCTGCTAACAGAAAAACTCATAAATGTATGCTTTTTTAAAGGGAGTCTGGGGTAAACACAAAAAGATACACTCCTTCCATCACTTTCTCTGAAAGACACGAGAGCCTCTGACTGTCTCATGGCTGCACATCATGTTATTATCTCTGACATTCAGTTTCTAGACGGTTTCTGCACCACAAACCACAGACGGACAGGAACACAGCGAGAACTGTGTGTTGACAGAGTCGCTCTTTCAGGCGCTTCAGCATTTTCGTAATGAGAAAATAGTGTCAAATGTCTGTTTTCAGTTCCAGAAAGAAGCTGAACAGAACAAAACAGGAATATTTCACTAATATCAAAACCACCCTGAACTAATTCTCATGAGAAAAATACAGTTTGGCTGCTGTTTAGCTGTTTATTTTGATACAGATGTGCAGCGCTAGCATCTGTAGCATCTGTTACATCAGTTCCACATTTTTTGTCAAACCTCTGTTTTGTTTTCGGAGCATTTGTTATTCAAAAAAGCTGAGAAAATACTACTGGTGTACTTCTAAGAATATGTATAGCTTATCTATAGACATACTGACATCTGCAACCACACACACACACTCTGACCCCGCTGTATCCAGCTGCAGACACACCAAGATGTATTTTCTGACACAACCTAAAAACCCACAACACTGCACTCAGCACTACTCAGCAGTAACTGAGTGTGTGAAATGTGCTGAGTTAATCCTCCTCGTGTTCGCTGAAAAGAACCACATCAGTGTTGACAAACGGTGGAGCCAAACCCCGACTCTGCTCAGCGTCGCGTTGAAAATATTAAAACCGGTGTTACTGGCAGATGAGGTGTAAACACTGTGGTGGTGAAGTCGGCTCGTTCAGGAGAACAGTCGCATTGTTTCACTGAATGTGAGCCAGAAAAACATCCCGACAAGATGAGACAACAGATGTTTTAAAATGACAAGAACCCCTGTGAGATATCGAACGTCCATCTGTTCAAAACTTCAGTCCAGAGCAGAATATTTCTACAGCTAATCATCAAATTGAAATGAAATGGATATTTACGGACCAGCAGCTTCACAATCAAGATGTGTTTCTCGTAGGATCACAGCAAGTTCACAGGTTAACGCTAACGTCAGTAATGTCAGTTATCACTTGTGACCAAAACCATCGTAGACGTCAGTAGAAAAAAAGAATAAAAACATAAATAAGAGGAGATAAAAGACAGGAAACAGAGTCACGGTGTCACATCCACAGCTGATCACAGGCCAATACACAAGTGTTTAAAAAGCCAATCGCTTAAAGAATAAAAGACGTCATGTATGTACAGTTTCAGTGTCACAAATGAGTATTATTAAGAATGAGAATGTTCAGACTTAATGAGATTGAATAGTCGCATAAATATATGTAACTTCAATCTATAAATATCAGTAATAACAGCCTTAATGTGACTGTTAACTGGTTGCACGTGAAAGAGTCACTTTTTGTCCTGAAACCACAAATCAGAGACGACACCGGAGATATTTCGTGAAGTAAGTCATCTAAGGAGCTTGTTTCAATGTGACTGAGCTAGGCTAACAGTTTCCCTCTGATTCCACTCTGTGTGCTAAGCTAAGCTAAACACGACCTAAAGCTATAATAACTCTGAAGTGAAAGTGATGTCAGTTTTCTTGTCTGACACTGAGTAACATGTCAAACAACTGTTTTCCCCCAAAAAACCCAAAGGTTAAAGACCGCTAGATGTTAAATATACATCAAATGATCATTTTGGAGTATTTTTATATCACAATCTTTCAGTTCTCTCCCTCCAAAAAAACCTTTGTTGACTCATCTTGAACTACATTTCTTCACAGCTTCATGATTCAAACGTGTATGAGTGTGTTCGTGTTACACATCCTGAAACTGTTTCCTGTCGGTGAAATAACTCTGGCCTCACACACACACAGGCAGACTATTAAAGTTACTGAAGCACTGCAGAGATACAGTTGTTGTATGACATGTTAATGCAGTCTGGTGGTCTGAACAAATACTCTAACATGAACCAGGCCTGCTACACACCCAGCTGTCTTCCAGGAATTACACACACACACACACATAGAAGCCATTCTTGGTGAGTGATGCATTATGGGTGTGTGTGTGTGCTGACATTGGGGTCCAATGCTTTATCGCAGCTCGAAGGAATTTAAGAAAACACACTGAACATTATCATACAGATGTAGTAATTGTTATACAGTTATTCTATTGATATTACTGTATTGTCAGACGAGGAGGCGTGAAGCCAAAACACAGCCGGCGCCATCAGGACGAACGTTTGTTTGACAACGGTGCCCTCTTGTGGTGATCGCTACTACACTACATACAAAGTGGTGAGAATAATCCAACTAAACTGATCCTGAACCAGATTTAACCATAAATATTACATCTGTCTGTGATATCTGTAGGTCTGACATGCAATCTCATACAATATTATTAGTTCGTATTTTATATATATATATGTGGCACTTTTTTGAAATTTTGTTTTGTAAACTACTGATCCGAGGTGAAGAATTACATATCAGTCTAAACTTTAACTCAACATGGATCGAAAGTTTGGATAAAAACAGTTTAGTTTGAACTTGGATCATGTGAAACACCATCAAAAGCTCTGGAACAACAACTGGAGCTGACACTAACGACACTAACTGCAGCTTCAAACAATAAATAAAATCAAAGTAAAGAGAGAAACAGGGAATAAAGAGTATGCATACACACACACACACACACACACACACACACACACACACACACACACACACACACACACACACACAGTGCAGTGTGTACTCACATGGAGCAGCAGGTTGTTGTTGTTGAGGTGGTCCTGACTGACGGGTGAAGCTGCAGGGTGACAGTCGAGTGACACTCGGTCCCGACAGGCTGCGTGACACGTGTACTTACAACCTGCAGAGAAACCAAACGATT
This sequence comes from Pagrus pagrus, assembly GCF_965226575.1. Taxonomy (NCBI): domain Eukaryota; kingdom Metazoa; phylum Chordata; class Actinopteri; order Spariformes; family Sparidae; genus Pagrus; species Pagrus pagrus. The sequence goes on from NC_140205.1 coordinate 4,089,005, forward strand.
CACATGCTTATTGATTGATCTTCTGATTGTGAATGTAAAATAAGTATGTGAGGAAAACACAGGAAAGGTTTTTCAATCAAATTTTCATTTCAATCTATTTTAAATGAGCTTTATTGACATGTTGACGTTTACGTTGCTACAGCAAGTGTGACATGTTGTTTGTAGAAACATAAAAAACTCAGATAAAATAATGTAGACATGCAGCTGTATGTGTAAATCTTCATAAACTCAATACTAAACTTTACATCTATGACTGATCTTTGACTGTAAGGTCACACGAGAGCTACGTGCAGGTGTGTCCGTACACAATGTGTGTGTGTCTGTAACGTACATGCAAATGATGCTCTGATACTGAATTCTCCTTTGCAAATAAAAACCATAAACATGCAAATTCTGACGTGGACACAACCTGAAGGAGGAAAATGTTTCATAATGAGGTCACACAGGGTTTGACCTCATTTTGAGCTTTTAAATGTGACAATTTTCACTTTAAAGGTACAAAATAAATCTAGTTGTTGAGTTTTTTTCTTCTATGTGTAGCAGGATCGACCACAGAAGTAGTTTGGAGTACTGGAGTACTGTCAGTCTGTCTGTGGACAGATTTTATGTCAACAACTGTGCAAGAGGCAGTCATGAAACGTCACAGTTGTTTAGACTCACATACATTTAGTTTTCTGACCCTTAAAAACAAACAAAACAATAAATAACACAATTAAATGTTCACAGATATGATTACTTGTTACTACTTAAGTGTATTTTGATGCCAATACTTTGGTACTTTGCTTAAATAAGAGTTTTAATGCAGGACTTTTACTTGTGAGAGAGTATTTTTACACTATTTTGTTGCTACTTTTACTTGATTACAAGATCTGAATACTTTTTCCAGCACTGTATTTTAAAAAAAAAACAATCAATCTCACGAGTTGTATTGACATCTTTCATAATTTGCAGACATTTTATGATTAAAGGTGAAAGTTTACGAATGAAAATGAATCCTGAGTTACAGCTCTAATGTTATAATCACAATCAATTTCGTCCATGTCGCCCACCCTTAGTTACTCAACTTCTACAGGAGTATCAGACCCACACACACACACACACACACACACACACACACACACACACACACACTCCAACACTGGCCAGAATCCAGCAGCACCATTATAACTATTAAATCTGACAGAGAAGAGACGAGGAAGCTACTTCTGCTCACTTCAATCAACATTACACACTCCAACACA
>NC_140205.1:4092745-4156367 GCF_965226575.1 Pagrus pagrus
ACCTCAGGACAGTTTCAAGCAGTTTGTGACGACAAAAAACTAACATTTTCAACCAAAACATGATCTTCTCCTCACCCTAACCAAGTCGTTTTTGTGCCTAAACCGAACCAGATCATAAGCACAGCGTTGTCGCAACATAAATTAGAAAACTGAGCCTAAAGAACTGTAAAGTTTAAACATATCTGCAGTTTGCAGAAACGTACACTGCCAGCATTTATTCTGGGTTGCAAACATAAAACATATAAACAGTTAATTAGGCTATAAACATAAAAATAACAGGAAATCATTCTGTGCTGCATTTAGTCCACCAGACGACAGCTCTCATATTTTGATGAAGTTGCATTGCGTTGTGGCAAAAATTGAGTCTCTCAGCTGTTTTCCCAGACACCCCTGCATTGTTTTGTTTGTTTTGTTGTTGCCCTCTGCGTTGGCACGTCCACTGTGCTGATGTAGAGGCTGCCGCTGTTTGGTCCGGTCGATTCTGACTCTGGTTCATTTTCCTCCTCGGTTTGATTAGTTTCAGCCACTGACTGTATGAAATATGGACGGAGCTTTTGGTTCTGAATAGTGAAGCCGATGCTGACGTCGCGGTGGGTTTACAGTTGGTTCGGGTGGATTGAGTAGCAGATGGACCAAAACAACCACACCAAGACACTTCAGAGGAAGCGGTCTCAGTTCAGTCGGTGGATCAGTGAAGGAAAATCTGGATACAGCGTCAGAGATTTGACTATTTGGGTACAGAATAACCCGGATAGCTCCGACTGTGTGAGGCCCATGGATCATGAACATAAGAGACTTCCACCAGCCAAGCAGCCAATCGTGTGGTTTAGCTTAATTACAGTGAAATCATATTGGCTTTTAATTTGTCTACATTGTTGTGGGTGCCTTTTATACCTTCTCAAAATAAAAGAGAAACAACGGAGAGGCAAATGTGCCGTATTAAAGGATAATGCATCATTATTATTGTTACCATTTTGATTTTAAGCGTGTTGTCTGTCTACATATGTTTCCTAACATGACACCATGTCAGGGCTTTACACCAGTAGAGATCATGAGCTGCAAATGCCTGTACAGTAGAAAACAAAGACAGGTGTGTGTGTGTGTGTGTGTGTGTGTGTGTGTGTGTGTGTGTGTGTGTGTGTGTGTGTGTGGGGACAGGTGTTTGCTAAATACAGCAGCCATCTGTTCTTTTCTGTTTCTTTATATTGTTTCTTTATTTCCCTTTTAATTCTTCCTCTCGACACGTTCGGACACGTTCTCAGGTGATTTATCTGAGCCGGAGGGAACAGAAACTATTATCGTATTACACACACACACACACACACACACACACACACACACACACACTGTACAGTGTACACAGACACACTTAGTAAATAGCTGCAGACACAATGCGTGTGGATGACACTGGAGAACCTCGACACAACTATGTTTTGTTTTTAGTTTTTAACTTTTTTTCTCAAATTCAATAAAGAAGCTCAGTATAAACTTGTTTTAGGTTGATATTTTTAATAATTTCTTCCGACACGTGATATTTTCTGTTTCCTGCTGCCATGAAACACATCTCAGTTTACAGTGAACAGGTTTGTCTCTCGCTGAGGAGGAAGAGGAACAACGAAAAGTGCAAATAAGATTCTGATCACATATTAGATAAATATCATTACGTATTTTGTAACTGAGAAAAAAAATCTCTGAAGAGTTGAAAATTTTGTTTTTTTAAAGCTTGAAATCTAATTATAGAAAGTTTTGGGAGACTTACATAATGTTTTGAGACTCTGAGAGATGTGTTCAAGCAGCCTTTCAACACATTATGCAAGCCTTCAAAACCTTTTAAGATTTCAACCTGTTCAAGCTTTCCTTCAGTTTAGAAATATGTTCATCCAATAATTATAATCTTTTGAAGAAATCAAAAAATCTGGAAAACCAAGTTGTAAACACGCTCAAGACTCACCGGAGTTCCTCCACAGCAGGATGACTTCCAGTCGACCGGAGCGTCGCATCACTTTTGGAAAGCGATAGAAAAATCCCGACACTCTCCTCAAAGACTTGCCGAAGTTTTTGGCAAAGCCCATCGCTCGCACACACACACACACACACACACACTCACTCAAACACACACTCTCTATCAGCCACACACAATAATCCAGATTTAAATCCACAGAGACTTTAATGTAAATCCAAAATTATCCCTCATGATGTGTCTCCGTCTCTGCCAGCTCTCAACTGTTCCTCTCCTCACACACACTGACCCCCATTTGTGATTGTCTGCATAAGTGTGTGTGTGTCAGCTGCCATCCTTTGTTTGTTCAGTCGCTGTGACAGTTTGGCTCCACGAGACACAACACAACACACACACACACACACACACACACACACTGAGAGGAGGTGAAGGCAGACTGTAGACGGCTTCAGTATTTTGCACAGTGGTTCAAAATGAGCCTCCATCCTCCTTCATGAATGAGGCAACACTACAGTGTGAAACTCTCTCTCTCTCTCTCTCTGCTTACATCACCCGCTCTGATTATAAAACATCAACCGCTGCTGACAGGATTCAAAATGAAGAAGAAACACTTGATATATAGTTGTTTATATATTCACAGCAGGCCCCTGGTGTAAATGAACATTACAAGTCCAACATGATGCTAATCTAAGAGCCACTAATACACGTTAACACTACAGATGAAGGGTCATGGGGTCATTGAAGATGGCTATTTTTGAGAGAAGAGATTGAAATCAAGCTGGAGCTGTTAGAGACACTTTAATGCCCTCTGCCGAACCCACAGTGTACCTGGTGCAACACTAAACCCGATCAGACAAAGACTTCCTGATCTCTGCAGCAGGTTTCTGTTACTTCAGCTGGTAGAGAACGAGACAAACGAGACAAAGGGCGAGAGACCCACAGGAAGAGTGGCAGAGAGAGAGAGAGAGAGTCCTTATCCAGGCTCATCTGACCCACTTTGAGACACATTGAAACGTGAACACGAGTCCTGTTTATGTTAATTTACCGGGATGAACAACTTGGGTTTCTCTCTCAATCAAAGAAGCAACAAGTGTGGTTTCATATACAGTAAAAATATAGATACATATATTTCATTATGTTTTCATCCTGTGCTCAAACAGACATGTATTTACAGGTGTAACTTGCAAAAACTGGCTAGAATTCAAAGGCAGCTCCAAAACTGTAGAGGGCAGCATAACCGCTTACTGCTGCTCACTATATGCTTCCATTAGCAAGTTTGCTCAACTAGCCGTGAAGCTAAGTGACCCTATTATAACCTGTACAATGCCGGACAACATAACATCATATAAATGATCGATCAGAGTTTATTCGTGGATATTGAAAATTCTCCTGAATAATCTATTTAAAAACCCAGCAGATTTTCTGAAAATGTGTCGTCACAGTGCTGAAAATTGTTTTTATTCGCTCACAAAAAGTTAACGTTATTAATAATATATGTTTTTTTGCAGGATACGGACATGTTGAGAAAAAAAATGTACAGAAAATAAAACTGTAGTGTTAAAGGAATAAATAAAACATGTTATAAAAAATCCAAATAATTAAAGAATATAGATTTAATTAGCATGTATGTCAGCAAGTATCAAGAAATATGTTTGAGGGTTTTAAGCAACTAAATCTATAAATAAATATATCAATAATTGTATGATTAAATACCTAAATAAATGAATAAATGCATCATTTTAAAACAAAATGTTTAAATAAATGACCAAATATTACTTATATATTTAGTTTAAGCCCTTAAAAGCTTCCATAATATACAAACAGGGTGTCCATTACACAGTTTGTCCACAAGAGGGCGCTGACAACAAGCTGCTCTGTAGTTACGGCACTAAAACAAAGTTCAGTTTGTTTCGCTGTTGTCATCTTTTGTCCACAGGGGGCGCCAGAATCAACAACAAAGTCCCCTTTAGAGGCTTTAAAGGATAAGTACCGTTTTTTACAACCTGGACCTTATTTCTGGCAAAAGATATGGTCATTTACTCACCCAGATAACTTTGGTGTCATTCGGCGTCGTTCGGACGAAATTAGATCCAGTGTAGCGGCGATATATCCATATAATGGGAGTAACGGGGCATCGACACACAGCCTCTATATAACACATTATCTGCCACGAAACTAGTTCATTTCATCAATATTTTGTTATGAAATGCTAGCGCTATTAGCCTCTGAGTCCGGGCTCGTCTATTGTCAACATCCGGGGTCTGTAGGCTGATCTACTACCTCTGACCTGGAAGATGTCGTCTCTGAGCTGCGCGCGCACCCGCGACAGCGCGCCTTGTTTACCTGTAGCTGCTGCTGCTAGTTTGACCCCGGATGTTGATAACGGACGAGCCCGGACTCAGAGGCTAATAGCGCTAGCATATCGTAACAAAATATTGATGAAATTAACTAGTTTCGTGGCAGATAATGCATTATATAGAGGCTGTGTGTCGCTGCCCCGTCTCTCCCATTATATGGATATATCGCCGCTACACTGGATCTAATTTCGTCCGAACGACGCCGAATGACACCAAAGTTATCTGGGTGAGTAAATGACCATATCTTTTGCCAGAAATAAGGTCCAGGTTGTAAAAAACGGTACTTATCCTTTAAGTGAGGATTTGAATATTCTGCATCACACTGGGTAAAGTTCAGCATCATAATCCGTTCATGACAAATTAATATTTAAAAGAAAAAGCTAAACAAAGCTGCTGTTGTTGCTCAGCTGAGTCATGCGTGACAGTTTCTGCGTGTTAATAAGTGAACTAGTGACCGACAGAGCTTGCGGAGAGCTGAAGGACGTCAGCGATGAGACGTTTCCCTTCTAGTTTTTATCTGAAATCATTTTTGTCCTTTTGGGAAGGTTGATGAAATTCAGATGGAGTAATGGGCCTTTAACGGGCTTCCTGAGTGGCAATCAACTGCGGAAACAGCTTTTAAACGAGCAGAAACATCAGCACACACACTTAATACACACACACACACACACACACACGAAGTCCATCAGCTGACGGAAACACAGAGCTCGCTGTGCTCGACTGTTATCTGTAAACATAACGAGGTTAAAAGGCTGAATGGACGAAGAAGGGAGAGTCAGAAGTTTGTTCTGTATCCGTGTCGACGTCAGCCTTGTTTTGGTGTTGATATCTGTTATTCGTGGACAGGATACAACTCTGGTTGCTTATTGATCTGAACTAAAATACATAAACATAAATTATTAACAAGTGCAAAAACATTTCATCAGGTCCTTGTGTTTTAAGTTTATAGCCTACTTTTATTTGATGGAAAACTGAATGGACAGATTTTATTTAGGCTACTTAGTTATGGTTTATGGTTTGCGTCTTGTTGCGTGTTGTTTCCTATCTCTGTCTTTTTCGTACAATGTTTATTTTTGTGTTGTATTTTGTGATAAAACCACTTAAATGTTTAATTGTGACTTAATAAAATGCCTTGTAACAACAGCAAAGGCAAAGCAAAAAAGTTACCTTACACAACAAACTTGCAAAACAGCAAAACACCTGAATTTGCTGCAGTTTTAGACATGAATTCTACTTTACATGTGCTGCATATGAGCTATAACTGATAAATAGTGTGACTGATGATGAGATTTCAATAACTAAAATGAAAGTAATTGAGTAAAAGGAAGAGAAAGTGGCCAAACTTTCACTCAATGATGTTTTGCTAGACGTCTTCAGGCGTAACAGATTTTTCGAACAGGAGAAAAAGATGAATCCTGGATGAAAGCAGTAGTTTGAATATTCAAAACGTCTCATTTCCATGAGGACACAAACAAGAGGCGCCATGGCAGCCATGTTAGGAGCCGACACACGAGGAAGAAGAGTCTTTTTCTGTGTTTCCTTTATCTATTGTTAATTGTCAGACAGAAGTGGACACAGAGGGAGGTCCGCAGTTTGTACTGGAGGAGACACCGAGGCTTGTTTCCTTTACAAGACCTGAACCGGTCCGTCTGCATACCGACTGCATTCCAGCTGCTGGGCTGCGTTTCAGAGCCGTGCCTACTTATGTCATTAAAGCAGCTTTAAACATGTGGTTTCCACTTCATGTCAAACCCTGTTACCCAAAATGTTGATGACAGATTTATTAAAACGGGTTAAATGATTTATGAGCTCCCTGAAAAGGTCAATCTGGATGTGAGGGTGCCGCAAAGCAAGGAGACCTCCCCGGCTCATTTATGACTCTGTGAACCCAAAAATCAGCAATTATACTCAGATATAAGTTTTATATTTGGTTTTATTTCACAGAAAAACCTGCCTGCCTTTACTGACACTTATACCTTTCTAATGCTAGTGTCTTTCATGGACATGAGGTTAACATTTGATGTCATTGTTGATCAGTCTGTAGGGTATTTACTGTATAGTTTGATGCATTTTGTCTGTAAAATGTCATTTAGACGCTTAAAAAATTATTTGTTGTGTTTGACCAATAGTCTATAACCTAAAGATATTAAGTTTATGGTGATATAAACCTGCAAATCCTCGCTGAAACAACCAACCAGACTCAATGCAATTTTCTGCGTATTTTAAAATATACAAATCTCCTTTTTGTTTGTTTCAACAACGTATTACAATCCCTGCATTGTGGTACGGTGCCGGGTATTTAATTCTTATGGAGAATAGTGAATTATTTTCATATTAATGCATTTTTTTTTCTTCTTTCACATTAAACAGTCAAATTTTCAGCTTCCGTGCCAATACTGTTCATTATTAGACTCAAAAGTAGTGTCATTCACTTCTGATTTACTGGTTTAGAGGCTTATTGATTAGATACTCATTGTACAAAATACCAATAATACACTGGTGGTTTATGGGCGGCTGTAAAGAGAGAAACAAATCTAACAAAAAATGATTTTTTGTTGATTTTGACATGAAAAACTGTCAATCTTAAAGCCCCTGATTACTATTATTACATATGATATATTATATTAATATCTGAGGCCCCTGACAAAGTTTGACACCCAAGTGAGTCTTAAACTCCTTCTGAGGGGGCTCAGGAGTCCACCCACCAACACCCCTCTACTCCCCATCTGCAGACTCACCTGCGCAGGTGAGACCCTCCTGGAAGATGTACTGGCAGCACACATCACACCAGGTGTTCTCGCCTCCAGACTCGAAGCTGTGTCCCTCCCCGGACTCCTCTCTCACCCTGGGGTCCTTCTCTCCGGGGGTGAAGATGGTCCTCACATCGGGGGGTCTGAAGCCTTTCTTCCGGCTCCTCACTGGCCCTCCACCGGGTCCTTCCATCCCGTTCCCGGCTGCTTCTGGCTCATGACCCTGTAAACCCTCCGCTGGTGGTGGTTTCACCTCCGGGTGCCCTCTCTCGCTCCAAGCCGCCTCCAGGCTCTCCAGACTGGCCGGTTGAGACGGAGACGCATGCCGCCGCACAGCTCTCACCGCCACCGCGCCCTTGTTGGCCTTGGAGATCCGCATCTTAGCGCCCGGTGGCGGCCAAGTCGCCTCCGGTGGCTCGGTCAGTGTACCGAGGGACTTGTTGACGTGAACGGTCTGCACGGTTAATGGAGAGTCATCCGTGACCGCGGAGCGCATGGGCGCGTATTTCCGACCCTGGTGCACGGCGTTAAACATCACGCACACTCCTCAGTACGCTGCGTAACGAGTCTGTTGAGGTGTGTAAGCTGCTGGACAGACAGGTGAGACGTCATCGTAAGAAGCGATGACACCGACCGATGTCTCGTGCTGAAGGTGTGCATGTTTGTTGTCGGTAAGCAGGTTGAGGCAGTCTCGGTGCGCAGGGGAACGGGTTGGATCTCATTTCACTGGGGAAATGCCGATACGATCCGGGGAGTACACGCCAAACTCCGTTAAGAAAAATGCAGATTTAAAGATTATTCTATTTTAACAACCCGCAATCATTTTTGCAAACTCGATTCAAGTAACTCAATGAATCAACGGGACTGTCCTCTTTAATTCGGCATGATGTATAACTTTTGTTTACAGGTGGCACGATGCTTTAAATGCCAAAGTTTTTTCCTCTGAGCAATAAACCAAATCTCCAAAGTTGAGATCTAAATAAAGCAAAGTGCTGTTGTCGCTCCTTTTTTATATGCCGAAATTATCAAACAATTGATATGACAACTTGTCACTTAGTGGAAGCACTGGCAAAGTAACTACAACATAAAAAAATGTGAAAACACTGTAAATCATCCACAATTCAAATGGAGTTCATGAATGATCTGTTCTCGAGACGTTTGTTCCTCCTCTGTCCACAAGATGGCGTCCTCTTTATTAAAATGTAAAGTTTCTTCTTCAGCAAAATCCAAGAACAGGATGTAAACATTGTAAAAAAGTAAAGGTCTTTATTTCATTTTCTTTATACACATGGCAGTGATGATGTAGTTATGATATTGTTGCTGGTGAAAATCAAGTGTCCAGTTTTATTTCTTTCATTCTGCTGCACAAACAAATCTTTTGATAAATAGTGAGAATTAAGAACAAAGTGGAAAACATCGCTGGGCTTCAGAAATACAGCTTATTGTTTTTTAGTAATGTACTCGTGTCGTAAAATTAAAAAATAAAATATAAAAATCACAGTACAAAAGATTTTTGTTAATATTGCATAAAAAAAAAACATGAAAGATGCATCATAAAAAAATTGAAACAAACTTGGCACATTGCTGAAGTGCTGACAAAAATCATAGTCTTGTCAAAATATATTGCTTTTTTCTACCAAACTACAGCAGGAATTCTGCAGATTTAAGAAGTCTGCAGCTTCCCAACATAACATTTAAAATCACATTACTGTAGTTCATTGCTTAAGCTGTTTTTTCTTTGGCTCTGGATCCCTGTAAGACTCAAGTCACACTGAAACATCACGCTTTAATATTTTTATAATGCATACAAATACGTTAATGCTCATCAGGTCATCCATGTGCATGTAAACTGTAATGGCAGAACATGCCAAATTTAACGCTCTCGGGAGCACCCTAAACACCTCGATAAGAGTGATTTCAAAGATGACAGATATGTATATATACACATAGGTGAGGTGTGCTAATGGTGGGATGCTAAAGCTCTCCACTTCAAGTCAAACTGAAGGGATGGAGTGAAGCTGAAGGAACGGAGTGGCAGATTTCACCACTTCTTTCATTTCAATGGACTTCATCTTCATCCTCGTTGTCACTGTGAAAAGCTTCCTCCTGCGAAAGACAAGAAAATATCAGCATTAATTTGAAAAAGGCTTCAAAGAGCAGACTATTTTAAGAAGGTATTAACAAGTTGTGTGTGTTTGACGTACATATCCTCCCTCCTGCTGTGCCCAGGATGAATAATGATCCCGCAGATATCTGGCGCCATGATCGAGCATTCGGCTCATGGGCAGGGTGTTCACTGCTGACAGACGACTGGTGGCCTGCCGGAGAACAGAAACATGTTCAGCTATTAACCAAAACAGACCTTTAAAAAGAGAAATGATTCAACGAGGCCGTTTATATTCCAGCCAAATAAAGATACAGTCTGAACACTTCAAGGCAGGATTTCACTTTTAAGATGGTCACTAGAGCTGCAATGATGAGCAATAAATCGATCGAGGGAACATTGCCAACTTTTCTCGACAATCAATTTTGTTGTTTCAGTTGTTTTTCATTCAAAAATGTCAAACATTTTCCGTTTCAAGCTTCTAAATGTGACTATTTGCTGCTTTTCTTTCTCATTTAGGACAGTAAATGAAGAGTCTTTGTTGGTTCGTCGTTGTAGATGCTGCTTCATTCGTTGTCTTCCAGTATGAAATACTACATGGAATAAAAACAGTAAACCATATAAACTGTAGAGTTGTTCTCACCTCGAGGGTCACAGCGATCTGGGTTTTGGGGGACGCTTGTGGTCCCAGAGTGTTGGGTTCAGTGTTCATGAGGCCCATCCTGATGAGAAGGGTCCTTACTAGCCTTTCAAAGAAACGGTAGTTCCAAAAGAGCTCTGCAGCGATGTTGGCATCTTTCAGCACCTGATGGAGACAAGAAACATCTTGTGTTTAGTTTCATCACTGAGACAGATTTAATTAATACAGAGGAGATACCTGGCACCAGTTCACACTCTAAAATATGTCTTTTAAAAATGCTTGATGATATAAATGTAATTTACGCAAAAATATTGGGTTTTTTGGAGCAGGATTATTTTCACTACTGTAGGTCAAAAACAGCCAGTAGCTGATAAATTCTTTAAAAAAGTTGTACATTTGTGAAATTTAGAAAGACATTCTCAATATGGTGAAATATGGGAATGCTGAATGAGTGCTGCAATGTGTGGAAGTTTAAAACTTAAGAAGCAGTAAGACATCATATAAACCTATACAAATACAATTTTTGTTTTGCAATTAATTCCCCAAAAACGTCCTACAACATGCTCCAAAAGGTTGAGGGAAATGTAAGATATACATGTAGGTTTTAATGTCAGAGAAGAAGCCGTTTCTTACCGTCTCGTTCAGTCTGTCTCCTTCGTCCCTCAGCAGCAGACCGATCACTTTCTCCACTTCATCTACACAACAGAACACATGATTATCAATCAAAGCACAGATTACAAGAAGGTCTGTGCAATAAAGTTTGCAGAATCAGACTTAAACGTAGATATGTTGCGTCTCATGCAAGAAGATTTAAGTATATGTGTTTATTCTGTAGGCAGGAAACCAAAACTCACTGTCAGTTGGTTCACCTTCTGGTGCATCCGACTCCAGTTCAGGACGAGTGAACGGGATTTCACTGGCGATCGCTGTCAGTCGTTCCGCCACCTTTTCCAACTCATCCTTTTCTTCGACTTCGACTTCATTGGAATCTAAAACAAACAGAAGTCCAGAGAAATACAAACACACGTGTTAGAAATACAGCAAACTAAATCAAATCAACGCTCATTTCTTAGACCACCTTTCCAAAAACATCCACACTCTGACAACCTGTGACGTAGAAGTGGAAAACTCTACCTGACTCACGACTACCTGCTGGTAATAAAGCAGGAAAAGCCTCTGACTGCACATCTCAAACAACATAACTTCCTAACTCATGAGCATTTCAGCAAAGGTACAGAAATGACTCAGCAAGTTTTTACGACTTACAGGAAGCTAATGGCAAATGTGTCACACAGGGGAGAAACCATGGAGGTGAATTTCTGGTAAAAACATTGTATGATATGAAAATATTCTGTAAGTAATGATCATTTTCATGATCAACAAATCTGTTATTGCACAGAGAAAACAATGATTCTGATTATTCGATAATGAAAATAAATCCGTAGTTAAAGCCCTGATGTGTTGTGAATGTACTGGGGTTAGCTGAGGCTACATTTTATCACTCACCTCCCATAATAACTAAACCTCTGGTAGCGACACCAGATCTGTTCACAGTACTTTGGGCCGGTTCTTTGTCGTCTGTCTGAGGTTTGATGCAGGGAAGAAGTTTCAACAAACGTGCGACTCCCTTCTTCCTCTTCCTCTCCTTCTTCTCCCCCTCTTCTTCAGTCTTGGCTGGAGTCGGAGCCGACGATGGTCCGTTTGAATGTGCATCCCCATTAGATGCACTCGGGCTGTCCTGTGTGAGAGACTCAACGTTCTGAGTTGGCCGTCTCCTTGTTGCATAGGCCATCATCAGTCTGAGCTCCACCGTGTCCGCCATGCTGTCCTGATCTGAGGTAGAGTTACGGTCACAGTTTGTGCTGCTGGTGACGTTGTTGTGGTTGGAGATGGGGTCGTGGATTTCCACGTGACCGTTCGCCATGTTGCTTCACTGTTGATTAAAAATGAAAGATCATCAAAATGATAAAAGTTAAAAATGAAATTGTCACTTAAGAAGGGGGTTAATCTGGATGTGGATGTGGGAATTGCTTCTGTGATGTGTCTTTACTTATTTCTGTTATTCTGCAAGAAATTTTGTTTTTTAGTTTTTATTATAGATTATTTTGCTGGGCAGGTAAAGAAAAACTAGATTTGGAGATACAGAGAAGATATTCAAGGTTAGCAACAGTCCGGTGTCGTCCTTCTTCATGTTTTCTTGGATGTGAAGATTAGCTGCTTTTCTTTATCATAAGATGAATATCTGGGATTTTTACTGTTTTTCAAACAAAACGAGCAATCTGACGAGATTATATTTGGTTCTGGGAACTTGTCAGGGGTATTTTTGTGATTGTAGATTATTTTAATATATAAACTGCAAAATAAGTTTGTAAGATTCAGTGTATTCACTCCTTAGTCTTTTGTTCTTCCTACTCTTCTTATTCTTATCAGTTTCACGTCCATTTTGATCATATATAGGCCCAAAACAAGTGATTCTTATTCTTATCATATTGATCAATCAAGTAATCATTATTCTTTATAAATGTCAGAAAACTGTGCAATAATTAACCCCCCCAAAAAATGTACAATCATTTTAAAACAGGGAGAAGCCGAACATCTTTAGTATGAGAATCTTGAAACAGTCCAAGTTTATTAATAAATTAATTTTTTCAAAATGACTAAAACAAATTTCTGTTGATTCATTCAAACTGACGTGTTTGTTTATTATGACTTTATTTATGTTTTGACCTCGTATAGCCTGTGTTCAGCAGATAGCCTGAATATAAACACCCCCCTCTCGTGGTGTGAAAGTGAGGAAGTATCTGGGTCATGTCTGGGCATGTACCTGTAGAGGTCAGCCCAAATATTAACCAGCTGTTTCCGCAAACACACGACAAAATAAAACAAAAATAAAAAAGATTAACTGTCACATGGCATGTTTATTTAATAGAGGATATACTTAACGCTGGATTTAAGTCAATTTCGCTGATCTACGAAGCTCGACACGTTTGTATTAAGACTATTTAACTGTACGAGGTCAAAGTACGTGAAAGTACATGAAACAAATATGTCGATATAAGTCTTAACGTCTTAACGTCTAAAATGGCGGAACGGTTTGGAAACAGAATTATAAAACGTTACCTGTTAGTTTCCTGTCAGTTCGTTAGCTCTGAAAGAGTTATAAGCTGAGCTGGAAAATGATTAAAACCGATATTTATCCGACTCTAACTTTATTTAACCGTTATTCAAAACGTAAGTAAGTATTAAGCTAGCTAAATTCAACGTTTGCCATTCATAACGTCACTTACTCATCTGCCAAACTACCAAAACACACTTTACACCGCGTGTCAACAGCTAAATCACGTATGTACAGTATTTTGAAAACATAAAAAACACGAGTACTTACGGTCCAAGTGATAATAAAGCCGGTAAAACAAACTAAGTTATCCAACAAGTGTCTCCTGTCGAGTTTACGACCGAATAACCTGTGCCCGAGTCTCACTGCCCCTTTTATTCAAACAGTCGGAGAGTAGGCCTACGTCACCTCATGACGTGGTGTCTTGCGTGATGACGTGGCTGTATGCAATATTTGCCGTTCGTGTGAAAAAAACTACTTATTCGCTCTATTTTTGAGTTTTTCTCGAGTTTTTCCGTTTAAAAATCAATACAGTGATTAAAATATCGATTGAGAATGTGATCACAGCAAGAGCAGAGTTCAACAAAGTGTAAAATGTAATGAATTTCTTTGCTCTTTTCTATCTAGACGAAAGTGAAACTGAGAAATAGTGACACAGCAACAAAGTCAACAAAGCAGGGAGTTTCAACTTGATTTTTAAAAAAATAATGGGATTACTCAAATGATGTTACAGCTGTACAGTCCGGTATGCTTTGTCATTATGCCTCAAATATATGTACAAGATTTTATTTTCTTCCCATGAACATTTCACGTTCATCACAAAGTTAACAGAGGGGTTTTTTCTTTGTGGTGACAGAAACTTCCAAAACAAAGTTAAACCTGTTTTTTCTGACGCGTCAGTGACGAAGTCTTTTAATGAATGCTTTGTTGTGGCACTGAGCTGTGGCAGCTGTGGCAGGTAGTGTGAATTAAACTAGAAAAAATGTTTCCTGCGAAAATACAGTGTGAATGCTGACTGCTGAAGTGATTTAGCAAAATCTGCTGAGTGTGCTGGAAAACACTTGCCTAATGCATAAAACTATGAGAATGAATGGTCAAGAATTTGCAGAAAAAGCTGATTTTTTCAAAAGCTGAAAAGTCAGACAGGCTGAAAAGTAATAAACTGAAAGAGCTTAAAAAGCTGAACATTTTGATAGTTGAATGGTTTCTATAGCTCAAAATTTGTAGGAGGAGAAGCGGCCCAAAAAACATACAGAAGCAGGAATAATAATAATAATAATAATAATAATAAATTCCAGAAGAACAATAGTGTGAATGCTGACTCAGCATTCACACTAATAAAAAAAGACAAAGCTTACATTCTTATAGATATTTTTCCAAGCACAGTTAGTTATGAAATCAGGGTCGGGCTCCTAAAAATGGGTTAAAATGTCTTCAGTCTGAAGTCTTTAGAGAAACTGGGAACTTTTAAAAAGTAATAACCTATATTTTGTTTCAGATTGAGCCTACAAAGAATTCTTCCTCTTTTACAACAGCTGTCTTCACAAACATCATGTGCAAACATGGCGTAATCATAACATGACTCACGAGTCATGGGAGACCTTCAGCCGTCACAAACAGAATTAAAGGACCATATTAAAAGACCTTAAATTCAAGTTTGCAACCAGTGTCGATGGATTTCATTAAGCCTTGATTTTTTTTTAGGAGTCACAAGTAAAAAAGGTAGAAAACTACGAGTGTAGAAACGTCTGTCCACCGTAGTTATCAGTGATTTTCATCCTTAAAGGGGCGATTTGTAGTTCAGAATTTCTAAAAATGGTCATCATACGAACTCAGAAATATTTATTTTGTCCATAACTCAAGAAACAAGCTGTTCTCAGAGGAAAATAAGGTCCCAGAACACTGTTTGACCCTAGAAAGGTGGCGGGGTCCGCCACATATAAACAAAGTAAAACAGTGTGAAATTGTGTTTGTTTATTTAGTTTGTTGAGGCAGAAAAAACTACATAGTGTACCTTTAAGTTAGTTGCTTCACTTTAGCTTTGTGTGTATTGTTATTACGTACAAAGCTACGTGACGTTAGCGCGTCACTCAGTGTGGCACCAACGTTGCCAAACGACTGGAGTCAAAATCATTTTTGTGTTTTCTCTACATATGTCTCGCTCCATATCTCACCTATAAACCAGTTTCAGGCCCAACAGTGGCAAAAAAGCTGTTTTGTTGGTATTTTTTAATGGTATTTTAGAGTTTTTAACTTCCTGGAAACATATTAAAAATGCTGATGAGTACAGTATTTGTCTCTAGTTTATGACGTTGCCATGGATGCATAAAAAGAAGAACATCGCCAGGGGAGTGTGTGAGTGGATTACTTTGCAAAGACTTTACGTGATAATGACATGAACTACTCATGATCTCGAGAAAACAACTTCATTTTAACTTGTCATCACAGGAAAACGGAGGAAATATGTGTATATGTTTGATCCGTGACCATTCAGGGCGTCCGTGCTCATTTTATTTTGCACAATTCTGCTTTTCCAATTCCATCTCTGTAAACAGTTTATGTTGTGTTGAAACAAATGATGAAATAGTCTCCACACGAGGTTACTTTAGTAGCTGCTCTGTAGCTTTTATTCAGGTTGGGAAATTGTAAATGTTTCTGTTCCTACACCTTCTGTTTCCAAGATAAAGAACGAGCTCTTTGTCTCTTTCATTTGGAGACCAACATTGATGGGAACTCCTTCAGACAAAGCACAAACTAAAAAAAAAACCCCTGGTAACTCAATCCAATGAGGAAGCTCCAGAGCAGCTGGACCACAGGTATGTTTGTCCTTTAAGGAAATACCCAGCGGTGACACATCGAGCTTGTGTTCGTCTTCACGGCTGCCTGATAAATCTCTCAGTCTCGTGTCACATTCACAGTTCTTTTACAGTAACAGGAGTGACAGTCTAACCATGTAAAAGTGGAAATTTAAAGTGATAATGAAACATAAAAAAACATGTTCCAGTACGCCTGGAAATGTGAGCTCGTCTAATGACCATCAGAATATATAAAGTTTACAACAATATGATGCAGTGTGGATTTCTAAAGAGAGATTTCACTGTTTCTACTGGCAGAGGAGTCTCAAACCGTAAGTGACCTTGTAAAAACACTTACATAACTCAACACACCCTGTAATAACCACTGATAATGATTTACAGAGGGGAAGTTTCCACTCTGTGATTACTTAAACTAATAAGATATTGTAAGTACTTGATTCACATTCAAGGCATCTTTCCAGACCTCGTATCACCATTTTAAAAATCAAGGTAAACAAATTTAAACCAAAAAAAAGAGATCATGATTCTTAAGGTTTCAGTTGTGAACTCGTTTTATTTTAGAGGTTTTTTGTTGACTAAAAAGAGCCAAATCTACGGTATTACATAATCTATGGAGGACTGAAACTGCTGAAATGAAAAATGAATAATTGAATAATAAATAAATAAATTCATACATTTAATTATTAATGCCTATATTTATTTATTGAGCCATTTATTTTATTTTGGATGTTGGCAGTTTCAGTCCCCCATAATACTCACATGACTTCCTGTATATTACTGTCAGTGTGATGGCAGGAAAAATAGCTGTTTAAATATAACTTTAATAGTTTGATAACGTCCATAAAAAGTGCAGAAAGTGAAAGTGAAATTTCTTTATCAACTTCCCTCTGCTGTTCAAACTGACCAGATGGTCTTAACTCTCTTAACTTGTACGAAGTTAATGACTGATCTTCGTTTGCCTGCGTACAATACGAGCCTGTGGTGCAGCAGTGGCTCTTTGATTTGCATTGTGATGTTTGATTTAGATTTTTGTGTCGTGCCATGAATTATGTCATCAATATCATTTTGACCCAGGGTGCTGAAAACTTTATCTGGTGACAAGTGAAGTTAATGTTTGTGCAGGTACAGGTTTGTCTCCATAATCCCATAAACCACTAACAGTTTTGAGATTTTTTCATCATCCGTATCAGGTTGGATGGTTAACTACAAAGGTCATCACTGAGCCTTTCAGTCTGTTGGTACATATCCGACTTCATATGGGCGTGGTGACCACTTTCTGGCTGAAGCGTTTGGAGTCGATGTGCAAATGTTCCTCACACCGTGGGGGAATCTGTAGTCAGCGTAAAAAACTGATTTCCTCATTATGTTAAGATATTTTTAGATAAATGTTTTTTTGATTTAAGAAACAGGAACTTCCCGGTGTCGAGTTCTCGAACAATCTTTCAAACAGGAAATAAGGTCAGAGGCGACATTACAGCATCACATCTTCTTTTAACAAATAAATAAAATAAAACAAACAAACTTCAAGTAATTCCATCATCATCAGCAGAAAAATAAGAAGTACAAAAGCAGAAAAGAACAAAAAAAAATAACAACCTAAGAGAAAACTCACAAAGTTTCTACTCAATAAAAGAGTGATAAGAAGCGTGTGTGTGTGTGTGTGTGTGTGTGTGTGTCATTCAGAGCGGGCCGAGCTTAGAACCACAGTCACTTCATAGAAAATGTCATCACCATTCACAGAGAGTTCAGGCTGTCATTTACACACATTTCACATAAAGACACTCAGAGGAACGTCTCAGTGTCGGACGTCGACAGTTGTAGCCATCGTAGAAATCCTGCGTCGTGGAGAAACAAATACTTTGACAGGAAAATCAAATCTGAGAGGCTTGAGGTGCAGCAGAGCATCAGGAATGTTGTAAACAGAAAACAAAGATTGTCATACGAGTTTAGGAATAAAATGAAAAAAAAAATCAATCAAATCATTGTTCTGCATTTTTGTAAGAAAAGTAGATTTTTGAGCCTCGGACAGCCGTCTCCAAGTCTTCGTTGGTGGTAGAGGAAGGGTGTTGGGTGCTCAGGTAGCTGGCGAGCTCAGAGTCTCCCTCCACTTGCTCCGCGGGAGTCTTCCCCTGGTGGAGACACACAGATGTTAATGTTTGAGAGGGGACATGGTCATTAAAATAAAAAAAAATCGTAGGGCTGAAACTGAAAATGATTGAGTTGACGAATTTAAATGTCTTGTTTTGTCGAATCAACAGATCAAAACACAAACAGAAAACAAAGAAAAGCAGAAACATCTTCCCCTTTGAGAAGCTGAACCAGCACATTTGGACTCACGAGTCACTGATTATCAAAATTGTTGCACATTAATTTTCTGTCGGACAAGTAATCAATATAAGACCACAGGGACTGTTTCAGCAATAAATGTTACAAAAGACAGTGTCCACAGAGTCAGGATCACTTGCACAGCTGTTGTATTAAATTGTTGGTTCTCAACCTGGTGGTCATGAGTTAACTTCCAGGGGTCACCAGACGTTTGAGGAGAAAAAAATTAAAATAAGTCGTTGACTGGGGAACACATTTTACACTACGTTGCCTGATCCAGAGATATAATCTGGCATAAAATTAAATATTTTGGCTGTTTGTGAAAGTCAAAGAGGCTGTTCACATCACAAGTCGACAGCTTTATGTCAAGTCACACCATTAAATGCACCTCGACATGCATCTCGAATGACCTCTCGTGATTTTGATCTGACTTCCCCGCTCTGTAGGCAAATATACACCTACATCGCTGGAACGAATGAATAAGTTAAATACACAAGGAAAGAAATATCTTCATGTGTAATGTTTGCCGAATTAACAAGAAGGCCTAAATAGTTAAGAATGTGTAAACAGCGCTTCACAAAGTTTAACAGTTTCTCCTAATGCAACAAATCCCAAAATTTAGCATTTTTTTAAATGGAGTCTGGTGATTTTTTCCACGCGTGACAAAGAAGTAGCCTTTATTAGCATCTGCTTACTGTATTCTTTAAATTTGACATGTTTACCATCAATATGGTACATTCTTTAATAACTTTGGTGTAAATGGTGAGTTGAAACATCAGTTGAAACAGTTCAGGGAGGTATGACTCACTTTAGACATGAAAACAGACTTTTTACAGCGATGACTCGACAAACTGACACTTTTCACAAGAGCAGAAGCTTCCTTAATGTTTTGGTGATTCAGAATTTTCCGTAGCCATTTCACGAAGTTCCTTAAATTCCTCTTCATGCAACTCTTATAATAATTATGCAATTTGCTAAGGGGGTCTGAGGATACTGCTGTTACTAGTTCAGTGGTAAATTGAAACAGAAAGTGAAAGTTGAGGTTATGTTGTGAGTTAAAAGTTCCAGTGCTTTTAAAGTATTAAAGAAACACGTCTTGTGTCGTTTCTGCTTTTAAATTTCTTTACAGTGTTTTAAACTGTAACTGTGAGGGCAAATGATCCCAGAACAAACAAACAAAGTGTCAGAGACAACTCAGGTTTCCTAAAACTCCCAGAAAATTCCTGCATCCAGCTTCCACTAGCTCCGGAAATCCCCGAAATAAAACGTGAACAAGAGTCAAACCTGCTGACAACCTGTTGATCCACTTCATATTTCTCTTCTACGCAGTGGAGGACACACCCTGGCAGTCAGTGAGTGGATTTATCTGTAGATCATTTACATGTCAGGCTGCGGCTCCGATATGACTCAGCAGGACTTACGGGAAACCTGTTTGTTTTCCAGTGAACGTGCAGCGTGTGTTTACCTGGAAGTTGGTCTTCTCGAGCGACGCACCAGCCTCCATCAGCAATCGACACACGGCATGCTGCTTCTCTGAAGCCGCTTTGTGCAACGCAGTGTCTCCTCTACACACAAACACACAGAAGTCCTGATGATCAGATAAACTGTGAAGACGAGCGAAGAGTCATAAGATGTTTGTTGTTCCACTGGCATTGAAAAAGAAAAACCACCCAGCAGATAAAGGAGGGTTCAGGTTTGTTGTTGGCACGTCATTAGAGCACAAGATTTCCTTTCACGATAATCTGATTAAATCTACATTAACACAAAACAACCACTGAGGTTCCTTTAGAAAAAATAAAATGAAAAGTACCCAACATACTTCTCTCTGTCTGTCAAATCCAGAAGCACCTTAGAGCCTGAAGAGGAAGAAACAACAGACAAACATATTTGTTTGTAAGGACAAAACACAACAATGAGCAGAACCACAAATATCATCTTTGTCATTACACATATTATTCTTCCTTGTCAAGATTACCCACAATGCAGCTTGCAGATTCAGGTGTGCTATGCTAGTAGTGGCTAATGTAGCTTCGAGCTACATTACTTGAGGCAAATCTTCAGATTTAAGCCACAAAAAGCTTTATGCAACTTCATATATGCAGCAGTTCTCCCCAAGACATGGAAACGTAAAATCAGTGGAGTTCGACCTTTAACAGTTAATGTTTGTCTACATTTTAAAAAAGTTGTCATTGTTGATTTAAAAAAAACAAGGAACCCAAAATGCCGCTGTTGTGGAACTCCTGTTACTGTAAACAAAGCAGGCAGCTATTCTCAGAACAGAAGTGAGTCTGTCTGCTGCGGTGGTTGAAAAGGTCGACCAGGACTAGTTCAGACTGGTGTATTTGTTTGATGTTTGTGAATGAAATCAGTTTGAAACTAACCGTATAATAATATTACTTTCAATACAACTAATCGGAGCCTTGTATGCTCTTGAAAAAAGAATCCGAAAGGCCATAATTAAATGAACAAGATAGTCATGTAATAGCTGGAGTCATAAGAATTTAAGGTTTACAGTCGGATCATTGTAAGGGGCATTCCCTGAGTGACAAAGTGTCTATTCTTTCAAAACAAAAGTTGCTTTTGTTCTTTGATGAACGACTTCCTGTTTCCCATTAAAGCAAAATGATGTAACTTTTTTTGCCTCAGAATCATGTTGATGGTACAGCGTCTTGTAACAGGGTAAATGTTGTATGTAGCTTCAGTGAGAGGGTGGGATCACACCAGCGTATCAAACTACATGTACTGTAACCACCAACCTTTAATCTTTACAATTATAACTTTAAACCTGTTAAAGTTTTGCGCTGCAGACGTTGAGCCAAGTTTGAAAGACGGCATAAAATACATTCAGGAGGCTGTCTGAGCCGTTTGTTTACAGTAATAAACATGACCAATGACACATAAAGCACATTACACACATGCACATTCTCACCCTGTTGCAGTATGTAGCTGACCAGCTCTGTGTGTCCGTTCTGAGCAGCTATATGTAACGCTGAACAACCTCCAGAGTCTCTGACCAACAGGCTGACGCCCCGACGCACACACTCTGACAGCTGCAGACAGAAAACAGGGAAGTGGAATCAGGATTTATTAAAAGAAGGTACATGCAGAGTCCTCACTTGTAGCTTCAGGGTATAAAAAACTTTACAAAGCATTGTAACGTGATGTGATGCTGTTTTTTTCCGGGAATTTCTGAGTACTTTTCATCTGTTAAGAGCATCTTAAACTTCTAAGATTGAGCTTTATCAGGAAACAAGGCCGTTGATTGTAAACTCCTGTGTCCTACAGTACAATGACTGTACAGAGATTGAACGAACTGCCTTTATGCTGACTCATTTTTGGCTGAGCAGATTTATAAATGTCATGAAGGTGAGACTTGTTCTGTTGAGTCTTCATAAATCCCAGGAAAGTACCGCAGATACAAACAGATGAAACTGGTTTTAAATTACACAATCAAGGACAAACTGTGTGCGTCCGTCTGTTTGTGTGTGATTCAACTTTACCATAGAGAGGTCTCCGGTACTGGCAGCTTTCAGCAGGGCTGTAAACACACAAACAGACAGAAATCATCGCATGAGATCACACTGCATAACAAGGCGTCGGTTCACTGATTTCTGCAGAATTCACACTTTCCACAGACACCTGTTTGTCTTCCCCTTCTTCTACAAATATCTGTGTTGAAATACAGCTGTTAGATTTGATGACCAACTCTGAGCAAAGTTCTGGGGACTTTTCACCAACGTTATTTATTATTTAACCAGACTTCTGCTTAGATTGTTATCTTTAGATCGTGTCTTTTTTAAGATAGGAAGTGGAAGTGAGAAAATAAATGTTTGTTTGTTATCCCGCACTCGTGAAGGTTAAGTTTCACTTTCAAATCCCCCGTCTGTCTGTGTTTTGCATGGTCAAGTGAAGGCTGAAACTGCTCATCAAGCACATCAAGTAACTGAAATACCTGCTTCATTCACAAAGAGTAAGATGTTTTAGAAAATGGAAACTCTTTAAACAAATTTTACTCGCCTGCAAGGTCCAAAGTGTGTGGCTTCCAGTTTTTGTCATTTTTGTATCTCCAGCAACAAACATTTTACTGCTTGTTAGAATTGAACCAACAAAACAATGAAACAAACTTGACTTAAAATGAAACGTATGAAGTTACAAACAGGCAGAATAAGAAAATACAACAAGAGAAAATCAAATCCAAGCAGTGTTTCAATCTTAGAGTGTGTTACTGTATATTTCTAGTGTTGTAGTGCTGTTTGCTGCTGCAGGTGTCAAAATTGAAAGTGGATAAACAGTAAACAAGTCAGAACATGTGAGGATGAGATGAGGAACAACTTCATTAAACCGGAGAGTCCCAGGAATCACAGGGACTTATTTTGGACGTGAGACCAGGTGGCCACGCCACCACAGTAAACATCTGGAAACTTCTACAGCTTTTCCAGAACACGTCTCCAGAGACATTATTGTTCTAATCATCAAAGGGCTGAACGTGGTGATTTGTAAAATTGAAACCTGTTTGGATTATATTTACCAAGCTGCTTCAAACTGTGACTTTTGACTTTGCATGACCAGACATCCTTTGATTGGACGGTTTGTTATAGACATGATTAATATGAAGCTATGAATATGAGCTGCTCGCCTCGGGGCAACGCTACAGAATATCACTCGCAAAGAAAAAGATCTGCAAGTAGAATTTTGTCCTGTTAGTGTGATTTTTTTTAACCTTGTGCACATGTTTGTGTTTATATTTTTCAGAGTGAGACCAAGGACCATTTTCTCACTTACAGGTTTTAAAGTGATTAAACTACAGCCAGAAATCAGTTTGTATACATTTATGTGTGCTAAGGTGTGTGTGTGTGTGTGTGTGTGTGTGTGTGTGTGTGTGTGTGTGTGTGTTCTACCTTGTTCCTCAGATGTCAAGAGAGTCCTGAAAAAAAAAAAAAATTTCAGAAAAAATTAAAATGTGATTGAGCAGGGATTATTTGGTAACATTTTATAATAACCATCATTAATAAATGGTACATTTATAGTAAATTGAGCTTTGGTTAATAGTTATGTCACTGCTAACAAACAATGAAATGACTTATATACCATTTAGTACAGTTAGGTCTCAATTGCAAAAGAGGTATTTAACCTGGTTAACCACAGGTCCCTCGTGGTCCAGGATAAACACCTCGTCCTGACAAATTTCTGTCACAAAGTGGAGGTGCTCCTACAAAAGCACAGAAGAGAGGCATGTAAGTACACGAGCAGACAAACGTTTCAGTCAAAATCAAGTGTTATTTTAGCCAAAGTGTTTACCTGAGCCTTGTCGATGCGATAGAAGCGGTCAGCTGATGTGGCTGCAGAGCAGAGACGTACATGTGAACAAGGAAACACTTTTACTGTTGCTTGAAATTAACTCTGAATTATCTATTAATTTATCTCATTTATTAAGTTTTACTTTTTGTTAAGGCACTTTGTAAAAGTTGAGAGCCCTGAGACGCAAGTGAGGAAAATGGAAGACGAGACAGTGATGTTGCAAAATATGCTCACAGACAATATATGTACTTATACTAAAGTAAAACTTGCTTGGACGAAAACATTAATGCTTTAAGTCTTATTTAGAACGTGTGGTGGTGGTGCACATCAGCCTCTTGTGGCTGAAATTAGTGTTACAAAAATCTGGTTATTGTTGTTGGGGTTGCTGATCTTGGTGTTGTACAGTAAATATGCATTGTCTATATGCGTATAGCTAACTCTAGCACAGCTAAGAGGCTGTGCACAATCCCTGTCAAACGAACAGATAAATAATTTTCTCAATCAAGGTAGTCTGACCGACAACTGCGTTTATGTCCATCGTTTTCATTTCTTATTTCTGTCAGCATGTGTCAGGGCTTCAATCACTCACAATCCAAGAAGCTCCAGTTGGGAGAGAGTCTACTGGTTGAACTGGTCCTGGGGACGCCTCTGCACTCGTCCTGGAGACAAAGAGACGGACACTGTGATCTTCATCATCCGTTCACTGAGCAATAAAACTGAATATTATAAAGTTAACATGGGGTTTATTTGAAGAGAGAAGAAGCAAAAAGAGAGAAATCTAGACAGAGATTAAGTGTTTTTGTTTTGAGCAGTCGAACAATTAATAGCAAGACAGAGACAATTAAGACAATGAGGCAGCGTGTAGCTTGATTTAAATTAGTTTTAGACCGAATCAGTTTATATTTTAAATGTCCAGAAACATTTTCTTTACTCAACATGGGTGTCAGTCTGTATTAGACCATATTTAGCTAGTTTTTACAGTTGAACACCTCATTTTAAAGGGTGTAGTGTAACCAAAAAGGTATTTTTCTATCATTGCAAGAAGAACATTCTGGGAAAAAGTCTTTAAAATCATGACACAGATTGTATAAGGTCAGACTGAGAGATTTTTAAAAATGTAGCAAGTAGCTTCTAAAGTCTCCAAAACTAATAATAACCCAACTTTTCCTGCAGTGAGACACCCAAAAGTCATATACCTGGTAGTGCACTCTGTGGCCAGTAGATGGCGCCTGGTGTAAGTCCTAGCAAGCACAGCAGACAGGTTTCAAGGTTAACAAACAGCCAAAGCATTTACATCAAAAACTTGCACGGATGTTAGCTCGGCTAGCAAAGGTTTCCCACATAAGACAGACAGCTCTGCATTCCCGCTGGTGCTGGTTGCATATCCATCTATAAATAACTGGTGGAGAGATGACGCTGCAAGCATCATGAAATAATGATGACGAGGAAGAACCAGAGGAAGGGAGAGAAAGAAGAACATTAAAGTAATGGTAAAGCTAAAGGGGAAAACTTGCCTCTTGTAATCTGTCGATATAGAGTCGGCATGTCTCAAGGTCACAGTCGCCCCTCACCACCACGATGCCCACTGGGATGGCTGGAAGACACAAACAGGTTGAGAGGGAACTTATTGTGAGTGACCACTTTCACAAACAAGCCAAAAAATACAGGTTATTGACCACATCTTATGATCGGTGATACAAAAACAGTAGTTTCGTCAGAGGACAGTGTGATAGGCTACGTTACACTCTTCTTCTTCTTCTTTTCCTTCTTTTCCTTCTTCTTCTTCTTCTTCTTCTTCTTTTCCTTCTCCTTCTTCTTCTTCTTCTTCTTCTCCTTCTTTTCCTTCTTCTTCTTCTTCTTCTTCTTCTTCTTCTTCTTCTTCTCCTTCTTTTCCTTCTTCTTCTCCTTCTTCTTCTTCTTTTCCTTCTTCCTCTTCTTTCTTATTTGGAAAAAACTGTTTCCATCTCCAATTAATCACATTAACTGCTTTTCTAAAAAGGCAAACCACTACATGAGCGCGGGAAACAGAAAAATTTGAAATTGAGGAGTTTTTCTGTTTTCTTAAAAAAATGCTGTTTTACATGAACCTTGTCTCAAGCGATACTTCTAAATGCACATAAAATAGATTACTTGAAACACGGCTACCATCAAGTTTCTTTGATTCAGAGAAAACAGAGCCTTACAGATGTCTCGTAGTCGTTCTTTGTCGTACTGCAGTCGGTCGTACTCCTGCAGGCTGATCCGATTCACCCGGAGACGCAGGCGATCCGGAACTGCGTGAGGGCTGGATAAAGAACCACACACACAAGGGCATGTACGTGCACACACACAGTTCATAAATTCCCCAACATACAACAGTAAGGACATGTATATACATACATGCACACACAGACACGCATAGACACGCAAGTCACAAACTGAATCTGAGCATTTGCAACGTAAAGACACTTCTAGTTTTGTAATTCAGCGCATTTTAAAAAATAACTGGAAGTTTGCAAAGAAGTTTGCAGTTCACCAAAAATCCAAATTCCACCCGAATCCAATGGGGACTGCTGTGTCTCGTTCAGCCAGTATAGGGCCACATCTGGGAGAAATTTCGAGTCAATCGGTCCAAAGACCTGGAAGCTATTGAAAAAATCGCCCGACGTTTTCATGAAAAAGGCGACTTTTTTCATTAAAATATTCACCAAAAATACAAATTTCACTAAAAATCAATAAAAACTGCTGGTCTTTCTTTCGCCAGTATGGAGAACATTTGTGTTCAATTTCGAGTCAATCGGTCAAAAGACGACCGTAACCCTAACCCTAGCCCCATAACCCTAACCCTAGCCCTGTAACCCTAACCCTAACCCTAGCCCCAGCCTTAAGCCAGCCTCATGAAACATTGTCCCTCTCACTAAAATATTCACCAAAAATCCAAATTCCACCCAAATCCAATGGGGACTGCTGTGTCTCGTTCAGCCAGTATAGGGCCACATCTGGGAGAAATTTCGAGTCAATCGGTCCAAAGACCTGGAAGCTATTGAAAAAATCGCCCGACGTTTTCATGAAAAAGGCAACTTTTTTCATTAAAATATTCACCAAAAATCCAAATTCCACCCGAATCCAATGGGGACTGCTGTGTCTCGTTCAGCCAGTATAGGGCCACATCTGGGAGAAATTTCGAGTCAATCGGTCCAAAGACCTGGAAGCTATTGAAAAAATCGCCCGACGTTTTCATGAAAAAGGCGACTTTTTTCATTAAAATATTCACCAAAAATACAAATTTCACTAAAAATCAATAAAAACTGCTGGTCTTTCTTTCGCCAGTATGGAGAACATTTGTGTTCAATTTCGAGTCAATCGGTCAAAAGACGACCGTAACCCTAACCCTAGCCCCATAACCCTAACCCTAGCCCTGTAACCCTAACCCTAACCCTAACCCTAGCCCCAGCCTTAAGCCAGCCTCATGAAACATTGTCCCTCTCACTAAAATATTCACCAAAAATCCAAATTCCACCCAAATCCAATGGGGACTGCTGTGTCTCGTTCAGCCAGTATAGGGCCACATCTGGGAGAAATTTCGAGTCAATCGGTCCAAAGACCTGGAAGCTATTGAAAAAATCGCCCGACGTTTTCATGAAAAAGGCGACTTTTTTCATTAAAATATTCACCAAAAATACAAATTTCACTAAAAATCAATAAAAACTGCTGGTCTTTCTTTCGCCAGTATGGAGAACATTTGTGTTCAATTTCGAGTCAATCGGTCAAAAGACGACCGTAACCCTAACCCTAGCCCCATAACCCTAACCCTAGCCCTGTAACCCTAACCCTAACCCTAACCCTAGCCCCAGCCTTAAGCCAGCCTCATGAAACATTGTCCCTCTCACTAAAATATTCACCAAAAATCCAAATTCCACCCAAATCCAATGGGGACTGCTGTGTCTCGTTCAGCCAGTATAGGGCCACATCTGGGAGAAATTTCGAGTCAATCGGTCCAAAGACCTGGAAGCTATTGAAAAAATCGCCCGACGTTTTCATGAAAAAGGCGACTTTTTTCATTAAAATATTCACCAAAAATACAAATTTCACTAAAAATCAATAAAAACTGCTGGTCTTTCTTTCGCCAGTATGGAGAACATTTGTGTTCAATTTCGAGTCAATCGGTCAAAAGACGACCGTAACCCTAACCCTAGCCCCATAACCCTAACCCTAGCCCTGTAACCCTAACCCTAACCCTAACCCTAGCCCCAGCCCTAAGCCAGCCTCATGAAACATTGTCCCTCTCACTAAAATATTCACCAAAAATCCAAATTCCACCCGAATCCAATGGGGACTGCTGTGTCTCGTTCAGCCAGTATAGGGCCACATCTGGGAGAAATTTCGAGTCAATCGGTCCAAAGACCTGGAAGCTATTGAAAAGATGGCCCGACGTTTTCATGAAAAAGGCAACTTTTTTCATTAAAATATTCACCAAAAATCCAAATTCCACCCGAATCCAATGGGGACTGCTGTGTCTCGTTCAGCCAGTATAGGGCCACATCTGGGAGAAATTTCGAGTCAATCGGTCCAAAGACCTGGAAGCTATTGAAAAAATCGCCCGACGTTTTCATGAAAAAGGCGACTTTTTTCATTAAAATATTCACCAAAAATACAAATTTCACTAAAAATCAATAAAAACTGCTGGTCTTTCTTTCGCCAGTATGGAGAACATTTGTGTTCAATTTCGAGTCAATCGGTCAAAAGACGACCGTAACCCTAACCCTAGCCCCATAACCCTAACCCTAGCCCTGTAACCCTAACCCTAACCCTAGCCCCAGCCTTAAGCCAGCCTCATGAAACATTGTCCCTCTCACTAAAATATTCACCAAAAATCCAAATTCCACCCAAATCCAATGGGGACTGCTGTGTCTCGTTCAGCCAGTATAGGGCCACATCTGGGAGAAATTTCGAGTCAATCGGTCCAAAGACCTGGAAGCTATTGAAAAAATCGCCCGACGTTTTCATGAAAAAGGCAACTTTTTTCATTAAAATATTCACCAAAAATCCAAATTCCACCCGAATCCAATGGGGACTGCTGTGTCTCGTTCAGCCAGTATAGGGCCACATCTGGGAGAAATTTCGAGTCAATCGGTCCAAAGACCTGGAAGCTATTGAAAAAATCGCCCGACGTTTTCATGAAAAAGGCGACTTTTTTCATTAAAATATTCACCAAAAATACAAATTTCACTAAAAATCAATAAAAACTGCTGGTCTTTCTTTCGCCAGTATGGAGAACATTTGTGTTCAATTTCGAGTCAATCGGTCAAAAGACGACCGTAACCCTAACCCTAGCCCCATAACCCTAACCCTAGCCCTGTAACCCTAACCCTAACCCTAACCCTAGCCCCAGCCTTAAGCCAGCCTCATGAAACATTGTCCCTCTCACTAAAATATTCACCAAAAATCCAAATTCCACCCAAATCCAATGGGGACTGCTGTGTCTCGTTCAGCCAGTATAGGGCCACATCTGGGAGAAATTTCGAGTCAATCGGTCCAAAGACCTGGAAGCTATTGAAAAAATGGCCCGACGTTTTCATGAAAAAGGCGACTTTTTTCATTAAAATATTCACCAAAAATCCAAATTCCACCCGAATCCAATGGGGACTGCTGTGTCTCGTTCAGCCAGTATAGGGCCACATCTGGGAGAAATTTCGAGTCAATCGGTCCAAAGACCTGGAAGCTATTGAAAAAATCGCCCGACGTTTTCATGAAAAAGGCGACTTTTTTCATTAAAATATTCACCAAAAATACAAATTTCACTAAAAATCAATAAAAACTGCTGGTCTTTCTTTCGCCAGTATGGAGAACATTTGTGTTCAATTTCGAGTCAATCGGTCAAAAGACGACCGTAACCCTAACCCTAGCCCCATAACCCTAACCCTAGCCCTGTAACCCTAACCCTAACCCTAACCCTAGCCCCAGCCTTAAGCCAGCCTCATGAAACATTGTCCCTCTCACTAAAATATTCACCAAAAATCCAAATTCCACCCAAATCCAATGGGGACTGCTGTGTCTCGTTCAGCCAGTATAGGGCCACATCTGGGAGAAATTTCGAGTCAATCGGTCCAAAGACCTGGAAGCTATTGAAAAAATCGCCCGACGTTTTCATGAAAAAGGCGACTTTTTTCATTAAAATATTCACCAAAAATACAAATTTCACTAAAAATCAATAAAAACTGCTGGTCT
Organism: Pagrus pagrus; assembly: GCF_965226575.1. Classification (NCBI taxonomy): domain Eukaryota; kingdom Metazoa; phylum Chordata; class Actinopteri; order Spariformes; family Sparidae; genus Pagrus; species Pagrus pagrus. The sequence continues at coordinate 4,122,318 of NC_140205.1, forward strand.
TTCTTTCGCCAGTATGGAGAACATTTGTGTTCAATTTCGAGTCAATCGGTCAAAAGACGACCGTAACCCTAACCCTAGCCCCATAACCCTAACCCTAGCCCTGTAACCCTAACCCTAACCCTAACCCTAGCCCCAGCCTTAAGCCAGCCTCATGAAACATTGTCCCTCTCACTAAAATATTCACCAAAAATCCAAATTCCACCCAAATCCAATGGGGACTGCTGTGTCTCGTTCAGCCAGTATAGGGCCACATCTGGGAGAAATTTCGAGTCAATCGGTCCAAAGACCTGGAAGCTATTGAAAAAATCGCCCGACGTTTTCATGAAAAAGGCGACTTTTTTCATTAAAATATTCACCAAAAATACAAATTTCACTAAAAATCAATAAAAACTGCTGGTCTTTCTTTCGCCAGTATGGAGAACATTTGTGTTCAATTTCGAGTCAATCGGTCAAAAGACGACCGTAACCCTAACCCTAGCCCCATAACCCTAACCCTAGCCCTGTAACCCTAACCCTAACCCTAGCCCCAGCCTTAAGCCAGCCTCATGAAACATTGTCCCTCTCACTAAAATATTCACCAAAAATCCAAATTCCACCCAAATCCAATGGGGACTGCTGTGTCTCGTTCAGCCAGTATAGGGCCACATCTGGGAGAAATTTCGAGTCAATCGGTCCAAAGACCTGGAAGCTATTGAAAAAATCGCCCGACGTTTTCATGAAAAAGGCAACTTTTTTCATTAAAATATTCACCAAAAATCCAAATTCCACCCGAATCCAATGGGGACTGCTGTGTCTCGTTCAGCCAGTATAGGGCCACATCTGGGAGAAATTTCGAGTCAATCGGTCCAAAGACCTGGAAGCTATTGAAAAAATCGCCCGACGTTTTCATGAAAAAGGCGACTTTTTTCATTAAAATATTCACCAAAAATACAAATTTCACTAAAAATCAATAAAAACTGCTGGTCTTTCTTTCGCCAGTATGGAGAACATTTGTGTTCAATTTCGAGTCAATCGGTCAAAAGACGACCGTAACCCTAACCCTAGCCCCATAACCCTAACCCTAGCCCTGTAACCCTAACCCTAGCCCCAGCCCTAAGCCAGCCTCATGAAACATTGTCCCTCTCACTAAAATATTCACCAAAAATCCAAATTCCACCCGAATCCAATGGGGACTGCTGTGTCTCGTTCAGCCAGTATAGGGCCACATCTGGGAGAAATTTCGAGTCAATCGGTCCAAAGACCTGGAAGCTATTGAAAAAATGGCCCGACGTTTTCATGAAAAAGGCGACTTTTTTCATTAAAATATTCACCAAAAATCCAAATTCCACCCGAATCCAATGGGGACTGCTGTGTCTCGTTCAGCCAGTATAGGGCCACATCTGGGAGAAATTTCGAGTCAATCGGTCCAAAGACCTGGAAGCTATTGAAAAAATCGCCCGACGTTTTCATGAAAAAGGCGACTTTTTTCATTAAAATATTCACCAAAAATACAAATTTCACTAAAAATCAATAAAAACTGCTGGTCTTTCTTTCGCCAGTATGGAGAACATTTGTGTTCAATTTCGAGTCAATCGGTCAAAAGACGACCGTAACCCTAACCCTAGCCCCATAACCCTAACCCTAGCCCTGTAACCCTAACCCTAGCCCCAGCCCTAAGCCAGCCTCATGAAACATTGTCCCTCTCACTAAAATATTCACCAAAAATCCAAATTCCACCCGAATCCAATGGGGACTGCTGTGTCTCGTTCAGCCAGTATAGGGCCACATCTGGGAGAAATTTCGAGTCAATCGGTCCAAAGACCTGGAAGCTATTGAAAAGATGGCCCGACGTTTTCATGAAAAAGGCGACTTTTTTCATTAAAATATTCACCAAAAATCCAAATTCCACCCGAATCCAATGGGGACTGCTGTGTCTCGTTCAGCCAGTATAGGGCCACATCTGGGAGAAATTTCGAGTCAATCGGTCCAAAGACCTGGAAGCTATTGAAAAAATCGCCCGACGTTTTCATGAAAAAGGCGACTTTTTTCATTAAAATATTCACCAAAAATACAAATTTCACTAAAAATCAATAAAAACTGCTGGTCTTTCTTTCGCCAGTATGGAGAACATTTGTGTTCAATTTCGAGTCAATCGGTCAAAAGACGACCGTAACCCTAACCCTAGCCCCATAACCCTAACCCTAGCCCTGTAACCCTAACCCTAGCCCCAGCCCTAAGCCAGCATCATGAAACATTGTCCCTCTCACTAAAATATTCACCAAAAATCCAAATTCCACCCGAATCCAATGGGGACTGCTGTGTCTCGTTCAGCCAGTATAGGGCCACATCTGGGAGAAATTTCGAGTCAATCGGTCCAAAGACCTGGAAGCTATTGAAAAAATGGCCCGACGTTTTCATGAAAAAGGCGACTTTTTTCATTAAAATATTCACCAAAAATCCAAATTCCACCCGAATCCAATGGGGACTGCTGTGTCTCGTTCAGCCAGTATAGGGCCACATCTGGGAGAAATTTCGAGTCAATCGGTCCAAAGACCTGGAAGCTATTGAAAAAATCGCCCGACGTTTTCATGAAAAAGGCGACTTTTTTCATTAAAATATTCACCAAAAATACAAATTTCACTAAAAATCAATAAAAACTGCTGGTCTTTCTTTCGCCAGTATGGAGAACATTTGTGTTCAATTTCGAGTCAATCGGTCAAAAGACGACCGTAGCCCTAACCCTAGCCCCATAACCCTAACCCTAGCCCTGTAACCCTAACCCTAGCCCCAGCCCTAAGCCAGCCTCATGAAACATTGTCCCTCTCACTAAAATATTCACCAAAAATCCAAATTCCACCCGAATCCAATGGGGACTGCTGTGTCTCGTTCAGCCAGTATAGGGCCACATCTGGGAGAAATTTCGAGTCAATCGGTCCAAAGACCTGGAAGCTATTGAAAAAATCGCCCGACGTTTTCATGAAAAAGGCGACTTTTTTCATTAAAATATTCACCAAAAATACAAATTTCACTAAAAATCAATAAAAACTGCTGGTCTTTCTTTCGCCAGTATGGAGAACATTTGTGTTCAATTTCGAGTCAATCGGTCAAAAGACGACCGTAACCCTAACCCTAGCCCCATAACCCTAACCCTAGCCCTGTAACCCTAACCCTAGCCCCAGCCCTAAGCCAGCCTCATGAAACATTGTCCCTCTCACTAAAATATTCACCAAAAATCCAAATTCCACCCGAATCCAATGGGGACTGCTGTGTCTCGTTCAGCCAGTATAGGGCCACATCTGGGAGAAATTTCGAGTCAATCGGTCCAAAGACCTGGAAGCTATTGAAAAAATGGCCCGACGTTTTCATGAAAAAGGCGACTTTTTTCATTAAAATATTCACCAAAAATCCAAATTCCACCCGAATCCAATGGGGACTGCTGTGTCTCGTTCAGCCAGTATAGGGCCACATCTGGGAGAAATTTCGAGTCAATCGGTCCAAAGACCTGGAAGCTATTGAAAAAATCGCCCGACGTTTTCATGAAAAAGGCGACTTTTTTCATTAAAATATTCACCAAAAATACAAATTTCACTAAAAATCAATAAAAACTGCTGGTCTTTCTTTCGCCAGTATGGAGAACATTTGTGTTCAATTTCGAGTCAATCGGTCAAAAGACGACCGTAACCCTAACCCTAGCCCCATAACCCTAACCCTAGCCCTGTAACCCTAACCCTAGCCCCAGCCCTAAGCCAGCCTCATGAAACATTGTCCCTCTCACTAAAATATTCACCAAAAATCCAAATTCCACCCGAATCCAATGGGGACTGCTGTGTCTCGTTCAGCCAGTATAGGGCCACATCTGGGAGAAATTTCGAGTCAATCGGTCCAAAGACCTGGAAGCTATTGAAAAAATGGCCCGACGTTTTCATGAAAAAGGCGACTTTTTTCATTAAAATATTCACCAAAAATCCAAATTCCACCCGAATCCAATGGGGACTGCTGTGTCTCGTTCAGCCAGTATAGGGCCACATCTGGGAGAAATTTCGAGTCAATCGGTCCAAAGACCTGGAAGCTATTGAAAAAATCGCCCGACGTTTTCATGAAAAAGGCGACTTTTTTCATTAAAATATTCACCAAAAATACAAATTTCACTAAAAATCAATAAAAACTGCTGGTCTTTCTTTCGCCAGTATGGAGAACATTTGTGTTCAATTTCGAGTCAATCGGTCAAAAGACGACCGTAACCCTAACCCTAGCCCCATAACCCTAACCCTAGCCCTGTAACCCTAACCCTAACCCTAACCCTAGCCCCAGCCTTAAGCCAGCCTCATGAAACATTGTCCCTCTCACTAAAATATTCACCAAAAATCCAAATTCCACCCAAATCCAATGGGGACTGCTGTGTCTCGTTCAGCCAGTATAGGGCCACATCTGGGAGAAATTTCGAGTCAATCGGTCCAAAGACCTGGAAGCTATTGAAAAAATCGCCCGACGTTTTCATGAAAAAGGCGACTTTTTTCATTAAAATATTCACCAAAAATCCAAATTCCACCCGAATCCAATGGGGACTGCTGTGTCTCGTTCAGCCAGTATAGGGCCACATCTGGGAGAAATTTCGAGTCAATCGGTCCAAAGACCTGGAAGCTATTGAAAAAATGGCCCGACGTTTTCATGAAAAAGGCGACTTTTTTCATTAAAATATTCACCAAAAATACAAATTTCACTAAAAATCAATAAAAACTGCTGGTCTTTCTTTCGCCAGTATGGAGAACATTTGTGTTCAATTTCGAGTCAATCGGTCAAAAGACGACCGTAACCCTAACCCTAGCCCCATAACCCTAACCCTAGCCCTGTAACCCTAACCCTAGCCCCAGCCCTAAGCCAGCCTCATGAAACATTGTCCCTCTCACTAAAATATTCACCAAAAATCCAAATTCCACCCGAATCCAATGGGGACTGCTGTGTCTCGTTCAGCCAGTATAGGGCCACATCTGGGAGAAATTTCGAGTCAATCGGTCCAAAGACCTGGAAGCTATTGAAAAGATGGCCCGACGTTTTCATGAAAAAGGCAACTTTTTTCATTAAAATATTCACCAAAAATCCAAATTCCACCCGAATCCAATGGGGACTGCTGTGTCTCGTTCAGCCAGTATAGGGCCACATCTGGGAGAAATTTCGAGTCAATCGGTCCAAAGACCTGGAAGCTATTGAAAAAATCGCCCGACGTTTTCATGAAAAAGGCGACTTTTTTCATTAAAATATTCACCAAAAATACAAATTTCACTAAAAATCAATAAAAACTGCTGGTCTTTCTTTCGCCAGTATGGAGAACATTTGTGTTCAATTTCGAGTCAATCGGTCCAAAGACCTGGAAGCTATTGAAAAAATGGCCCGACGTTTTCATGAAAAAGGCGACTTTTTTCATTAAAATATTCACCAAAAATCCAAATTCCACCCGAATCCAATGGGGACTGCTGTGTCTCGTTCAGCCAGTATAGGGCCACATCTGGGAGAAATTTCGAGTCAATCGGTCCAAAGACCTGGAAGCTATTGAAAAAATCGCCCGACGTTTTCATGAAAAAGGCGACTTTTTTCATTAAAATATTCACCAAAAATACAAATTTCACTAAAAATCAATAAAAACTGCTGGTCTTTCTTTCGCCAGTATGGAGAACATTTGTGTTCAATTTCGAGTCAATCGGTCAAAAGACGACCGTAGCCCTAACCCTAGCCCCATAACCCTAACCCTAGCCCTGTAACCCTAACCCTAGCCCCAGCCCTAAGCCAGCCTCATGAAACATTGTCCCTCTCACTAAAATATTCACCAAAAATCCAAATTCCACCCGAATCCAATGGGGACTGCTGTGTCTCGTTCAGCCAGTATAGGGCCACATCTGGGAGAAATTTCGAGTCAATCGGTCCAAAGACCTGGAAGCTATTGAAAAAATCGCCCGACGTTTTCATGAAAAAGGCGACTTTTTTCATTAAAATATTCACCAAAAATACAAATTTCACTAAAAATCAATAAAAACTGCTGGTCTTTCTTTCGCCAGTATGGAGAACATTTGTGTTCAATTTCGAGTCAATCGGTCAAAAGACGACCGTAACCCTAACCCTAGCCCCATAACCCTAACCCTAGCCCTGTAACCCTAACCCTAGCCCCAGCCCTAAGCCAGCCTCATGAAACATTGTCCCTCTCACTAAAATATTCACCAAAAATCCAAATTCCACCCGAATCCAATGGGGACTGCTGTGTCTCGTTCAGCCAGTATAGGGCCACATCTGGGAGAAATTTCGAGTCAATCGGTCCAAAGACCTGGAAGCTATTGAAAAAATGGCCCGACGTTTTCATGAAAAAGGCGACTTTTTTCATTAAAATATTCACCAAAAATCCAAATTCCACCCGAATCCAATGGGGACTGCTGTGTCTCGTTCAGCCAGTATAGGGCCACATCTGGGAGAAATTTCGAGTCAATCGGTCCAAAGACCTGGAAGCTATTGAAAAAATCGCCCGACGTTTTCATGAAAAAGGCGACTTTTTTCATTAAAATATTCACCAAAAATACAAATTTCACTAAAAATCAATAAAAACTGCTGGTCTTTCTTTCGCCAGTATGGAGAACATTTGTGTTCAATTTCGAGTCAATCGGTCAAAAGACGACCGTAACCCTAACCCTAGCCCCATAACCCTAACCCTAGCCCTGTAACCCTAACCCTAGCCCCAGCCCTAAGCCAGCCTCATGAAACATTGTCCCTCTCACTAAAATATTCACCAAAAATCCAAATTCCACCCAAATCCAATGGGGACTGCTGTGTCTCGTTCAGCCAGTATAGGGCCACATCTGGGAGAAATTTCGAGTCAATCGGTCCAAAGACCTGGAAGCTATTGAAAAAATCGCCCGACGTTTTCATGAAAAAGGCGACTTTTTTCATTAAAATATTCACCAAAAATCCAAATTCCACCCGAATCCAATGGGGACTGCTGTGTCTCGTTCAGCCAGTATAGGGCCACATCTGGGAGAAATTTCGAGTCAATCGGTCCAAAGACCTGGAAGCTATTGAAAAAATCGCCCGACGTTTTCATGAAAAAGGCGACTTTTTTCATTAAAATATTCACCAAAAATACAAATTTCACTAAAAATCAATAAAAACTGCTGGTCTTTCTTTCGCCAGTATGGAGAACATTTGTGTTCAATTTCGAGTCAATCGGTCAAAAGACGACCGTAACCCTAACCCTAGCCCCATAACCCTAACCCTAGCCCTGTAACCCTAACCCTAGCCCCAGCCCTAAGCCAGCCTCATGAAACATTGTCCCTCTCACTAAAATATTCACCAAAAATCCAAATTCCACCCGAATCCAATGGGGACTGCTGTGTCTCGTTCAGCCAGTATAGGGCCACATCTGGGAGAAATTTCGAGTCAATCGGTCCAAAGACCTGGAAGCTATTGAAAAGATGGCCCGACGTTTTCATGAAAAAGGCAACTTTTTTCATTAAAATATTCACCAAAAATCCAAATTCCACCCGAATCCAATGGGGACTGCTGTGTCTCGTTCAGCCAGTATAGGGCCACATCTGGGAGAAATTTCGAGTCAATCGGTCCAAAGACCTGGAAGCTATTGAAAAAATCGCCCGACGTTTTCATGAAAAAGGCGACTTTTTTCATTAAAATATTCACCAAAAATACAAATTTCACTAAAAATCAATAAAAACTGCTGGTCTTTCTTTCGCCAGTATGGAGAACATTTGTGTTCAATTTCGAGTCAATCGGTCAAAAGACGACCGTAACCCTAACCCTAGCCCCATAACCCTAACCCTAGCCCTGTAACCCTAACCCTAGCCCCAGCCCTAAGCCAGCCTCATGAAACATTGTCCCTCTCACTAAAATATTCACCAAAAATCCAAATTCCACCCAAATCCAATGGGGACTGCTGTGTCTCGTTCAGCCAGTATAGGGCCACATCTGGGAGAAATTTCGAGTCAATCGGTCCAAAGACCTGGAAGCTATTGAAAAAATCGCCCGACGTTTTCATGAAAAAGGCGACTTTTTTCATTAAAATATTCACCAAAAATCCAAATTCCACCCGAATCCAATGGGGACTGCTGTGTCTCGTTCAGCCAGTATAGGGCCACATCTGGGAGAAATTTCGAGTCAATCGGTCCAAAGACCTGGAAGCTATTGAAAAAATCGCCCGACGTTTTCATGAAAAAGGCGACTTTTTTCATTAAAATATTCACCAAAAATACAAATTTCACTAAAAATCAATAAAAACTGCTGGTCTTTCTTTCGCCAGTATGGAGAACATTTGTGTTCAATTTCGAGTCAATCGGTCAAAAGACGACCGTAACCCTAACCCTAGCCCCATAACCCTAACCCTAGCCCTGTAACCCTAACCCTAACCCTAGCCCCAGCCTTAAGCCAGCCTCATGAAACATTGTCCCTCTCACTAAAATATTCACCAAAAATCCAAATTCCACCCAAATCCAATGGGGACTGCTGTGTCTCGTTCAGCCAGTATAGGGCCACATCTGGGAGAAATTTCGAGTCAATCGGTCCAAAGACCTGGAAGCTATTGAAAAAATGGCCCGACGTTTTCATGAAAAAGGCGACTTTTTTCATTAAAATATTCACCAAAAATCCAAATTCCACCCGAATCCAATGGGGACTGCTGTGTCTCGTTCAGCCAGTATAGGGCCACATCTGGGAGAAATTTCGAGTCAATCGGTCCAAAGACCTGGAAGCTATTGAAAAAATCGCCCGACGTTTTCATGAAAAAGGCGACTTTTTTCATTAAAATATTCACCAAAAATACAAATTTCACTAAAAATCAATAAAAACTGCTGGTCTTTCTTTCGCCAGTATGGAGAACATTTGTGTTCAATTTCGAGTCAATCGGTCAAAAGACGACCGTAACCCTAACCCTAGCCCCATAACCCTAACCCTAGCCCTGTAACCCTAACCCTAGCCCCAGCCCTAAGCCAGCCTCATGAAACATTGTCCCTCTCACTAAAATATTCACCAAAAATCCAAATTCCACCCGAATCCAATGGGGACTGCTGTGTCTCGTTCAGCCAGTATAGGGCCACATCTGGGAGAAATTTCGAGTCAATCGGTCCAAAGACCTGGAAGCTATTGAAAAGATGGCCCGACGTTTTCATGAAAAAGGCAACTTTTTTCATTAAAATATTCACCAAAAATCCAAATTCCACCCGAATCCAATGGGGACTGCTGTGTCTCGTTCAGCCAGTATAGGGCCACATCTGGGAGAAATTTCGAGTCAATCGGTCCAAAGACCTGGAAGCTATTGAAAAAATCGCCCGACGTTTTCATGAAAAAGGCGACTTTTTTCATTAAAATATTCACCAAAAATACAAATTTCACTAAAAATCAATAAAAACTGCTGGTCTTTCTTTCGCCAGTATGGAGAACATTTGTGTTCAATTTCGAGTCAATCGGTCCAAAGACCTGGAAGCTATTGAAAAAATGGCCCGACGTTTTCATGAAAAAGGCGACTTTTTTCATTAAAATATTCACCAAAAATCCAAATTCCACCCGAATCCAATGGGGACTGCTGTGTCTCGTTCAGCCAGTATAGGGCCACATCTGGGAGAAATTTCGAGTCAATCGGTCCAAAGACCTGGAAGCTATTGAAAAAATCGCCCGACGTTTTCATGAAAAAGGCGACTTTTTTCATTAAAATATTCACCAAAAATACAAATTTCACTAAAAATCAATAAAAACTGCTGGTCTTTCTTTCGCCAGTATGGAGAACATTTGTGTTCAATTTCGAGTCAATCGGTCAAAAGACGACCGTAGCCCTAACCCTAGCCCCATAACCCTAACCCTAGCCCTGTAACCCTAACCCTAGCCCCAGCCCTAAGCCAGCCTCATGAAACATTGTCCCTCTCACTAAAATATTCACCAAAAATCCAAATTCCACCCGAATCCAATGGGGACTGCTGTGTCTAGTTCAGCCAGTATAGGGCCACATCTGGGAGAAATTTCGAGTCAATCGGTCCAAAGACCTGGAAGCTATTGAAAAAATGGCCCGACGTTTTCATGAAAAAGGCGACTTTTTTCATTAAAATATTCACCAAAAATCCAAATTCCACCCGAATCCAATGGGGACTGCTGTGTCTCGTTCAGCCAGTATAGGGCCACATCTGGGAGAAATTTCGAGTCAATCGGTCCAAAGACCTGGAAGCTATTGAAAAAATCGCCCGACGTTTTCATGAAAAAGGCGACTTTTTTCATTAAAATATTCACCAAAAATCCAAATTCCACCCGAATCCAATGGGGACTGCTGTGTCTCGTTCAGCCAGTATAGGGCCACATCTGGGAGAAATTTCGAGTCAATCGGTCCAAAGACCTGGAAGCTATTGAAAAAATGGCCCGACGTTTTCATGAAAAAGGCGACTTTTTTCATTAAAATATTCACCAAAAATACAAATTTCACTAAAAATCAATAAAAACTGCTGGTCTTTCTTTCGCCAGTATGGAGAACATTTGTGTTCAATTTCGAGTCAATCGGTCAAAAGACGACCGTAACCCTAACCCTAGCCCCATAACCCTAACCCTAGCCCTGTAACCCTAACCCTAGCCCCAGCCCTAAGCCAGCCTCATGAAACATTGTCCCTCTCACTAAAATATTCACCAAAAATCCAAATTCCACCCGAATCCAATGGGGACTGCTGTGTCTCGTTCAGCCAGTATAGGGCCACATCTGGGAGAAATTTCGAGTCAATCGGTCCAAAGACCTGGAAGCTATTGAAAAGATGGCCCGACGTTTTCATGAAAAAGGCAACTTTTTTCATTAAAATATTCACCAAAAATCCAAATTCCACCCGAATCCAATGGGGACTGCTGTGTCTCGTTCAGCCAGTATAGGGCCACATCTGGGAGAAATTTCGAGTCAATCGGTCCAAAGACCTGGAAGCTATTGAAAAAATCGCCCGACGTTTTCATGAAAAAGGCGACTTTTTTCATTAAAATATTCACCAAAAATACAAATTTCACTAAAAATCAATAAAAACTGCTGGTCTTTCTTTCGCCAGTATGGAGAACATTTGTGTTCAATTTCGAGTCAATCGGTCCAAAGACCTGGAAGCTATTGAAAAAATGGCCCGACGTTTTCATGAAAAAGGCGACTTTTTTCATTAAAATATTCACCAAAAATCCAAATTCCACCCGAATCCAATGGGGACTGCTGTGTCTCGTTCAGCCAGTATAGGGCCACATCTGGGAGAAATTTCGAGTCAATCGGTCCAAAGACCTGGAAGCTATTGAAAAAATCGCCCGACGTTTTCATGAAAAAGGCGACTTTTTTCATTAAAATATTCACCAAAAATACAAATTTCACTAAAAATCAATAAAAACTGCTGGTCTTTCTTTCGCCAGTATGGAGAACATTTGTGTTCAATTTCGAGTCAATCGGTCAAAAGACGACCGTAGCCCTAACCCTAGCCCCATAACCCTAACCCTAGCCCTGTAACCCTAACCCTAGCCCCAGCCCTAAGCCAGCCTCATGAAACATTGTCCCTCTCACTAAAATATTCACCAAAAATCCAAATTCCACCCGAATCCAATGGGGACTGCTGTGTCTCGTTCAGCCAGTATAGGGCCACATCTGGGAGAAATTTCGAGTCAATCGGTCCAAAGACCTGGAAGCTATTGAAAAAATGGCCCGACGTTTTCATGAAAAAGGCGACTTTTTTCATTAAAATATTCACCAAAAATACAAATTTCACTAAAAATCAATAAAAACTGCTGGTCTTTCTTTCGCCAGTATGGAGAACATTTGTGTTCAATTTCGAGTCAATCGGTCAAAAGACGACCGTAACCCTAACCCTAGCCCCATAACCCTAACCCTAGCCCTGTAACCCTAACCCTAGCCCCAGCCCTAAGCCAGCCTCATGAAACATTGTCCCTCTCACTAAAATATTCACCAAAAATCCAAATTCCACCCGAATCCAATGGGGACTGCTGTGTCTCGTTCAGCCAGTATAGGGCCACATCTGGGAGAAATTTCGAGTCAATCGGTCCAAAGACCTGGAAGCTATTGAAAAAATGGCCCGACGTTTTCATGAAAAAGGCGACTTTTTTCATTAAAATATTCACCAAAAATCCAAATTCCACCCGAATCCAATGGGGACTGCTGTGTCTCGTTCAGCCAGTATAGGGCCACATCTGGGAGAAATTTCGAGTCAATCGGTCCAAAGACCTGGAAGCTATTGAAAAAATCGCCCGACGTTTTCATGAAAAAGGCGACTTTTTTCATTAAAATATTCACCAAAAATACAAATTTCACTAAAAATCAATAAAAACTGCTGGTCTTTCTTTCGCCAGTATGGAGAACATTTGTGTTCAATTTCGAGTCAATCGGTCAAAAGACGACCGTAACCCTAACCCTAGCCCCATAACCCTAACCCTAGCCCTGTAACCCTAACCCTAGCCCCAGCCCTAAGCCAGCCTCATGAAACATTGTCCCTCTCACTAAAATATTCACCAAAAATCCAAATTCCACCCAAATCCAATGGGGACTGCTGTGTCTCGTTCAGCCAGTATAGGGCCACATCTGGGAGAAATTTCGAGTCAATCGGTCCAAAGACCTGGAAGCTATTGAAAAAATCGCCCGACGTTTTCATGAAAAAGGCGACTTTTTTCATTAAAATATTCACCAAAAATCCAAATTCCACCCGAATCCAATGGGGACTGCTGTGTCTCGTTCAGCCAGTATAGGGCCACATCTGGGAGAAATTTCGAGTCAATCGGTCCAAAGACCTGGAAGCTATTGAAAAAATCGCCCGACGTTTTCATGAAAAAGGCGACTTTTTTCATTAAAATATTCACCAAAAATACAAATTTCACTAAAAATCAATAAAAACTGCTGGTCTTTCTTTCGCCAGTATGGAGAACATTTGTGTTCAATTTCGAGTCAATCGGTCAAAAGACGACCGTAACCCTAACCCTAGCCCCATAACCCTAACCCTAGCCCTGTAACCCTAACCCTAGCCCCAGCCCTAAGCCAGCCTCATGAAACATTGTCCCTCTCACTAAAATATTCACCAAAAATCCAAATTCCACCCGAATCCAATGGGGACTGCTGTGTCTCGTTCAGCCAGTATAGGGCCACATCTGGGAGAAATTTCGAGTCAATCGGTCCAAAGACCTGGAAGCTATTGAAAAGATGGCCCGACGTTTTCATGAAAAAGGCAACTTTTTTCATTAAAATATTCACCAAAAATCCAAATTCCACCCGAATCCAATGGGGACTGCTGTGTCTCGTTCAGCCAGTATAGGGCCACATCTGGGAGAAATTTCGAGTCAATCGGTCCAAAGACCTGGAAGCTATTGAAAAAATCGCCCGACGTTTTCATGAAAAAGGCGACTTTTTTCATTAAAATATTCACCAAAAATACAAATTTCACTAAAAATCAATAAAAACTGCTGGTCTTTCTTTCGCCAGTATGGAGAACATTTGTGTTCAATTTCGAGTCAATCGGTCAAAAGACGACCGTAACCCTAACCCTAGCCCCATAACCCTAACCCTAGCCCTGTAACCCTAACCCTAGCCCCAGCCCTAAGCCAGCCTCATGAAACATTGTCCCTCTCACTAAAATATTCACCAAAAATCCAAATTCCACCCAAATCCAATGGGGACTGCTGTGTCTCGTTCAGCCAGTATAGGGCCACATCTGGGAGAAATTTCGAGTCAATCGGTCCAAAGACCTGGAAGCTATTGAAAAAATCGCCCGACGTTTTCATGAAAAAGGCGACTTTTTTCATTAAAATATTCACCAAAAATCCAAATTCCACCCGAATCCAATGGGGACTGCTGTGTCTCGTTCAGCCAGTATAGGGCCACATCTGGGAGAAATTTCGAGTCAATCGGTCCAAAGACCTGGAAGCTATTGAAAAAATCGCCCGACGTTTTCATGAAAAAGGCGACTTTTTTCATTAAAATATTCACCAAAAATACAAATTTCACTAAAAATCAATAAAAACTGCTGGTCTTTCTTTCGCCAGTATGGAGAACATTTGTGTTCAATTTCGAGTCAATCGGTCAAAAGACGACCGTAACCCTAACCCTAGCCCCATAACCCTAACCCTAGCCCTGTAACCCTAACCCTAACCCTAGCCCCAGCCTTAAGCCAGCCTCATGAAACATTGTCCCTCTCACTAAAATATTCACCAAAAATCCAAATTCCACCCAAATCCAATGGGGACTGCTGTGTCTCGTTCAGCCAGTATAGGGCCACATCTGGGAGAAATTTCGAGTCAATCGGTCCAAAGACCTGGAAGCTATTGAAAAAATCGCCCGACGTTTTCATGAAAAAGGCGACTTTTTTCATTAAAATATTCACCAAAAATCCAAATTCCACCCGAATCCAATGGGGACTGCTGTGTCTCGTTCAGCCAGTATAGGGCCACATCTGGGAGAAATTTCGAGTCAATCGGTCCAAAGACCTGGAAGCTATTGAAAAAATCGCCCGACGTTTTCATGAAAAAGGCGACTTTTTTCATTAAAATATTCACCAAAAATACAAATTTCACTAAAAATCAATAAAAACTGCTGGTCTTTCTTTCGCCAGTATGGAGAACATTTGTGTTCAATTTCGAGTCAATCGGTCAAAAGACGACCGTAACCCTAACCCTAGCCCCATAACCCTAACCCTAGCCCTGTAACCCTAACCCTAGCCCCAGCCCTAAGCCAGCCTCATGAAACATTGTCCCTCTCACTAAAATATTCACCAAAAATCCAAATTCCACCCGAATCCAATGGGGACTGCTGTGTCTCGTTCAGCCAGTATAGGGCCACATCTGGGAGAAATTTCGAGTCAATCGGTCCAAAGACCTGGAAGCTATTGAAAAGATGGCCCGACGTTTTCATGAAAAAGGCAACTTTTTTCATTAAAATATTCACCAAAAATCCAAATTCCACCCGAATCCAATGGGGACTGCTGTGTCTCGTTCAGCCAGTATAGGGCCACATCTGGGAGAAATTTCGAGTCAATCGGTCCAAAGACCTGGAAGCTATTGAAAAAATCGCCCGACGTTTTCATGAAAAAGGCGACTTTTTTCATTAAAATATTCACCAAAAATACAAATTTCACTAAAAATCAATAAAAACTGCTGGTCTTTCTTTCGCCAGTATGGAGAACATTTGTGTTCAATTTCGAGTCAATCGGTCCAAAGACCTGGAAGCTATTGAAAAAATGGCCCGACGTTTTCATGAAAAAGGCGACTTTTTTCATTAAAATATTCACCAAAAATCCAAATTCCACCCGAATCCAATGGGGACTGCTGTGTCTCGTTCAGCCAGTATAGGGCCACATCTGGGAGAAATTTCGAGTCAATCGGTCCAAAGACCTGGAAGCTATTGAAAAAATGGCCCGACGTTTTCATGAAAAAGGCGACTTTTTTCATTAAAATATTCACCAAAAATACAAATTTCACTAAAAATCAATAAAAACTGCTGGTCTTTCTTTCGCCAGTATGGAGAACATTTGTGTTCAATTTCGAGTCAATCGGTCAAAAGACGACCGTAACCCTAACCCTAGCCCCATAACCCTAACCCTAGCCCTGTAACCCTAACCCTAGCCCCAGCCCTAAGCCAGCCTCATGAAACATTGTCCCTCTCACTAAAATATTCACCAAAAATCCAAATTCCACCCGAATCCAATGGGGACTGCTGTGTCTCGTTCAGCCAGTATAGGGCCACATCTGGGAGAAATTTCGAGTCAATCGGTCCAAAGACCTGGAAGCTATTGAAAAAATGGCCCGACGTTTTCATGAAAAAGGCGACTTTTTTCATTAAAATATTCACCAAAAATCCAAATTCCACCCGAATCCAATGGGGACTGCTGTGTCTCGTTCAGCCAGTATAGGGCCACATCTGGGAGAAATTTCGAGTCAATCGGTCCAAAGACCTGGAAGCTATTGAAAAAATCGCCCGACGTTTTCATGAAAAAGGCGACTTTTTTCATTAAAATATTCACCAAAAATCCAAATTCCACCCGAATCCAATGGGGACTGCTGTGTCTCGTTCAGCCAGTATAGGGCCACATCTGGGAGAAATTTCGAGTCAATCGGTCCAAAGACCTGGAAGCTATTGAAAAAATGGCCCGACGTTTTCATGAAAAAGGCGACTTTTTTCATTAAAATATTCACCAAAAATACAAATTTCACTAAAAATCAATAAAAACTGCTGGTCTTTCTTTCGCCAGTATGGAGAACATTTGTGTTCAATTTCGAGTCAATCGGTCAAAAGACGACCGTAACCCTAACCCTAGCCCCATAACCCTAACCCTAGCCCTGTAACCCTAACCCTAGCCCCAGCCCTAAGCCAGCCTCATGAAACATTGTCCCTCTCACTAAAATATTCACCAAAAATCCAAATTCCACCCGAATCCAATGGGGACTGCTGTGTCTCGTTCAGCCAGTATAGGGCCACATCTGGGAGAAATTTCGAGTCAATCGGTCCAAAGACCTGGAAGCTATTGAAAAGATGGCCCGACGTTTTCATGAAAAAGGCAACTTTTTTCATTAAAATATTCACCAAAAATCCAAATTCCACCCGAATCCAATGGGGACTGCTGTGTCTCGTTCAGCCAGTATAGGGCCACATCTGGGAGAAATTTCGAGTCAATCGGTCCAAAGACCTGGAAGCTATTGAAAAAATCGCCCGACGTTTTCATGAAAAAGGCGACTTTTTTCATTAAAATATTCACCAAAAATACAAATTTCACTAAAAATCAATAAAAACTGCTGGTCTTTCTTTCGCCAGTATGGAGAACATTTGTGTTCAATTTCGAGTCAATCGGTCCAAAGACCTGGAAGCTATTGAAAAAATGGCCCGACGTTTTCATGAAAAAGGCGACTTTTTTCATTAAAATATTCACCAAAAATCCAAATTCCACCCGAATCCAATGGGGACTGCTGTGTCTCGTTCAGCCAGTATAGGGCCACATCTGGGAGAAATTTCGAGTCAATCGGTCCAAAGACCTGGAAGCTATTGAAAAAATCGCCCGACGTTTTCATGAAAAAGGCGACTTTTTTCATTAAAATATTCACCAAAAATACAAATTTCACTAAAAATCAATAAAAACTGCTGGTCTTTCTTTCGCCAGTATGGAGAACATTTGTGTTCAATTTCGAGTCAATCGGTCAAAAGACGACCGTAGCCCTAACCCTAGCCCCATAACCCTAACCCTAGCCCTGTAACCCTAACCCTAGCCCCAGCCCTAAGCCAGCCTCATGAAACATTGTCCCTCTCACTAAAATATTCACCAAAAATCCAAATTCCACCCGAATCCAATGGGGACTGCTGTGTCTCGTTCAGCCAGTATAGGGCCACATCTGGGAGAAATTTCGAGTCAATCGGTCCAAAGACCTGGAAGCTATTGAAAAAATGGCCCGACGTTTTCATGAAAAAGGCGACTTTTTTCATTAAAATATTCACCAAAAATACAAATTTCACTAAAAATCAATAAAAACTGCTGGTCTTTCTTTCGCCAGTATGGAGAACATTTGTGTTCAATTTCGAGTCAATCGGTCAAAAGACGACCGTAACCCTAACCCTAGCCCCATAACCCTAACCCTAGCCCTGTAACCCTAACCCTAGCCCCAGCCCTAAGCCAGCCTCATGAAACATTGTCCCTCTCACTAAAATATTCACCAAAAATCCAAATTCCACCCGAATCCAATGGGGACTGCTGTGTCTCGTTCAGCCAGTATAGGGCCACATCTGGGAGAAATTTCGAGTCAATCGGTCCAAAGACCTGGAAGCTATTGAAAAAATGGCCCGACGTTTTCATGAAAAAGGCGACTTTTTTCATTAAAATATTCACCAAAAATCCAAATTCCACCCGAATCCAATGGGGACTGCTGTGTCTCGTTCAGCCAGTATAGGGCCACATCTGGGAGAAATTTCGAGTCAATCGGTCCAAAGACCTGGAAGCTATTGAAAAAATCGCCCGACGTTTTCATGAAAAAGGCGACTTTTTTCATTAAAATATTCACCAAAAATACAAATTTCACTAAAAATCAATAAAAACTGCTGGTCTTTCTTTCGCCAGTATGGAGAACATTTGTGTTCAATTTCGAGTCAATCGGTCAAAAGACGACCGTAACCCTAACCCTAGCCCCATAACCCTAACCCTAGCCCTGTAACCCTAACCCTAGCCCCAGCCCTAAGCCAGCCTCATGAAACATTGTCCCTCTCACTAAAATATTCACCAAAAATCCAAATTCCACCCAAATCCAATGGGGACTGCTGTGTCTCGTTCAGCCAGTATAGGGCCACATCTGGGAGAAATTTCGAGTCAATCGGTCCAAAGACCTGGAAGCTATTGAAAAAATCGCCCGACGTTTTCATGAAAAAGGCGACTTTTTTCATTAAAATATTCACCAAAAATCCAAATTCCACCCGAATCCAATGGGGACTGCTGTGTCTCGTTCAGCCAGTATAGGGCCACATCTGGGAGAAATTTCGAGTCAATCGGTCCAAAGACCTGGAAGCTATTGAAAAAATCGCCCGACGTTTTCATGAAAAAGGCGACTTTTTTCATTAAAATATTCACCAAAAATACAAATTTCACTAAAAATCAATAAAAACTGCTGGTCTTTCTTTCGCCAGTATGGAGAACATTTGTGTTCAATTTCGAGTCAATCGGTCAAAAGACGACCGTAACCCTAACCCTAGCCCCATAACCCTAACCCTAGCCCTGTAACCCTAACCCTAACCCTAGCCCCAGCCTTAAGCCAGCCTCATGAAACATTGTCCCTCTCACTAAAATATTCACCAAAAATCCAAATTCCACCCAAATCCAATGGGGACTGCTGTGTCTCGTTCAGCCAGTATAGGGCCACATCTGGGAGAAATTTCGAGTCAATCGGTCCAAAGACCTGGAAGCTATTGAAAAAATGGCCCGACGTTTTCATGAAAAAGGCGACTTTTTTCATTAAAATATTCACCAAAAATCCAAATTCCACCCGAATCCAATGGGGACTGCTGTGTCTCGTTCAGCCAGTATAGGGCCACATCTGGGAGAAATTTCGAGTCAATCGGTCCAAAGACCTGGAAGCTATTGAAAAAATGGCCCGACGTTTTCATGAAAAAGGCGACTTTTTTCATTAAAATATTCACCAAAAATACAAATTTCACTAAAAATCAATAAAAACTGCTGGTCTTTCTTTCGCCAGTATGGAGAACATTTGTGTTCAATTTCGAGTCAATCGGTCAAAAGACGACCGTAACCCTAACCCTAGCCCCATAACCCTAACCCTAGCCCTGTAACCCTAACCCTAACCCTAACCCTAGCCCCAGCCTTAAGCCAGCCTCATGAAACATTGTCCCTCTCACTAAAATATTCACCAAAAATCCAAATTCCACCCAAATCCAATGGGGACTGCTGTGTCTCGTTCAGCCAGTATAGGGCCACATCTGGGAGAAATTTCGAGTCAATCGGTCCAAAGACCTGGAAGCTATTGAAAAAATCGCCCGACGTTTTCATGAAAAAGGCGACTTTTTTCATTAAAATATTCACCAAAAATCCAAATTCCACCCGAATCCAATGGGGACTGCTGTGTCTCGTTCAGCCAGTATAGGGCCACATCTGGGAGAAATTTCGAGTCAATCGGTCCAAAGACCTGGAAGCTATTGAAAAAATCGCCCGACGTTTTCATGAAAAAGGCGACTTTTTTCATTAAAATATTCACCAAAAATACAAATTTCACTAAAAATCAATAAAAACTGCTGGTCTTTCTTTCGCCAGTATGGAGAACATTTGTGTTCAATTTCGAGTCAATCGGTCAAAAGACGACCGTAACCCTAACCCTAGCCCCATAACCCTAACCCTAGCCCTGTAACCCTAACCCTAGCCCCAGCCCTAAGCCAGCCTCATGAAACATTGTCCCTCTCACTAAAATATTCACCAAAAATCCAAATTCCACCCGAATCCAATGGGGACTGCTGTGTCTCGTTCAGCCAGTATAGGGCCACATCTGGGAGAAATTTCGAGTCAATCGGTCCAAAGACCTGGAAGCTATTGAAAAGATGGCCCGACGTTTTCATGAAAAAGGCAACTTTTTTCATTAAAATATTCACCAAAAATCCAAATTCCACCCGAATCCAATGGGGACTGCTGTGTCTCGTTCAGCCAGTATAGGGCCACATCTGGGAGAAATTTCGAGTCAATCGGTCCAAAGACCTGGAAGCTATTGAAAAAATCGCCCGACGTTTTCATGAAAAAGGCGACTTTTTTCATTAAAATATTCACCAAAAATACAAATTTCACTAAAAATCAATAAAAACTGCTGGTCTTTCTTTCGCCAGTATGGAGAACATTTGTGTTCAATTTCGAGTCAATCGGTCCAAAGACCTGGAAGCTATTGAAAAAATGGCCCGACGTTTTCATGAAAAAGGCGACTTTTTTCATTAAAATATTCACCAAAAATCCAAATTCCACCCGAATCCAATGGGGACTGCTGTGTCTCGTTCAGCCAGTATAGGGCCACATCTGGGAGAAATTTCGAGTCAATCGGTCCAAAGACCTGGAAGCTATTGAAAAAATCGCCCGACGTTTTCATGAAAAAGGCGACTTTTTTCATTAAAATATTCACCAAAAATACAAATTTCACTAAAAATCAATAAAAACTGCTGGTCTTTCTTTCGCCAGTATGGAGAACATTTGTGTTCAATTTCGAGTCAATCGGTCAAAAGACGACCGTAGCCCTAACCCTAGCCCCATAACCCTAACCCTAGCCCTGTAACCCTAACCCTAGCCCCAGCCCTAAGCCAGCCTCATGAAACATTGTCCCTCTCACTAAAATATTCACCAAAAATCCAAATTCCACCCGAATCCAATGGGGACTGCTGTGTCTCGTTCAGCCAGTATAGGGCCACATCTGGGAGAAATTTCGAGTCAATCGGTCCAAAGACCTGGAAGCTATTGAAAAAATCGCCCGACGTTTTCATGAAAAAGGCGACTTTTTTCATTAAAATATTCACCAAAAATACAAATTTCACTAAAAATCAATAAAAACTGCTGGTCTTTCTTTCGCCAGTATGGAGAACATTTGTGTTCAATTTCGAGTCAATCGGTCAAAAGACGACCGTAACCCTAACCCTAGCCCCATAACCCTAACCCTAGCCCTGTAACCCTAACCCTAGCCCCAGCCCTAAGCCAGCCTCATGAAACATTGTCCCTCTCACTAAAATATTCACCAAAAATCCAAATTCCACCCGAATCCAATGGGGACTGCTGTGTCTCGTTCAGCCAGTATAGGGCCACATCTGGGAGAAATTTCGAGTCAATCGGTCCAAAGACCTGGAAGCTATTGAAAAAATGGCCCGACGTTTTCATGAAAAAGGCGACTTTTTTCATTAAAATATTCACCAAAAATCCAAATTCCACCCGAATCCAATGGGGACTGCTGTGTCTCGTTCAGCCAGTATAGGGCCACATCTGGGAGAAATTTCGAGTCAATCGGTCCAAAGACCTGGAAGCTATTGAAAAAATCGCCCGACGTTTTCATGAAAAAGGCGACTTTTTTCATTAAAATATTCACCAAAAATACAAATTTCACTAAAAATCAATAAAAACTGCTGGTCTTTCTTTCGCCAGTATGGAGAACATTTGTGTTCAATTTCGAGTCAATCGGTCAAAAGACGACCGTAACCCTAACCCTAGCCCCATAACCCTAACCCTAGCCCTGTAACCCTAACCCTAACCCTAACCCTAGCCCCAGCCTTAAGCCAGCCTCATGAAACATTGTCCCTCTCACTAAAATATTCACCAAAAATCCAAATTCCACCCGAATCCAATGGGGACTGCTGTGTCTCGTTCAGCCAGTATAGGGCCACATCTGGGAGAAATTTCGAGTCAATCGGTCCAAAGACCTGGAAGCTATTGAAAAAATCGCCCGACGTTTTCATGAAAAAGGCGACTTTTTTCATTAAAATATTCACCAAAAATACAAATTTCACTAAAAATCAATAAAAACTGCTGGTCTTTCTTTCGCCAGTATGGAGAACAATCGGTCAAAAGACGACCGTAACCCTAACCCTAGCCCCATAACCCTAACCCTAGCCCTGTAACCCTAACCCTAACCCTAACCCTAGCCCCAGCCTTAAGCCAGCCTCATGAAACATTGTCCCTCTCACTAAAATATTCACCAAAAATCCAAATTCCACCCAAATCCAATGGGGACTGCTGTGTCTCGTTCAGCCAGTATAGGGCCACATCTGGGAGAAATTTCGAGTCAATCGGTCCAAAGACCTGGAAGCTATTGAAAAAATCGCCCGACGTTTTCATGAAAAAGGCGACTTTTTTCATTAAAATATTCACCAAAAATCCAAATTCCACCCGAATCCAATGGGGACTGCTGTGTCTCGTTCAGCCAGTATAGGGCCACATCTGGGAGAAATTTCGAGTCAATCGGTCCAAAGACCTGGAAGCTATTGAAAAAATCGCCCGACGTTTTCATGAAAAAGGCGACTTTTTTCATTAAAATATTCACCAAAAATACAAATTTCACTAAAAATCAATAAAAACTGCTGGTCTTTCTTTCGCCAGTATGGAGAACATTTGTGTTCAATTTCGAGTCAATCGGTCAAAAGACGACCGTAACCCTAACCCTAGCCCCATAACCCTAACCCTAGCCCTGTAACCCTAACCCTAGCCCCAGCCCTAAGCCAGCCTCATGAAACATTGTCCCTCTCACTAAAATATTCACCAAAAATCCAAATTCCACCCGAATCCAATGGGGACTGCTGTGTCTCGTTCAGCCAGTATAGGGCCACATCTGGGAGAAATTTCGAGTCAATCGGTCCAAAGACCTGGAAGCTATTGAAAAGATGGCCCGACGTTTTCATGAAAAAGGCAACTTTTTTCATTAAAATATTCACCAAAAATCCAAATTCCACCCGAATCCAATGGGGACTGCTGTGTCTCGTTCAGCCAGTATAGGGCCACATCTGGGAGAAATTTCGAGTCAATCGGTCCAAAGACCTGGAAGCTATTGAAAAAATCGCCCGACGTTTTCATGAAAAAGGCGACTTTTTTCATTAAAATATTCACCAAAAATACAAATTTCACTAAAAATCAATAAAAACTGCTGGTCTTTCTTTCGCCAGTATGGAGAACATTTGTGTTCAATTTCGAGTCAATCGGTCCAAAGACCTGGAAGCTATTGAAAAAATGGCCCGACGTTTTCATGAAAAAGGCGACTTTTTTCATTAAAATATTCACCAAAAATCCAAATTCCACCCGAATCCAATGGGGACTGCTGTGTCTCGTTCAGCCAGTATAGGGCCACATCTGGGAGAAATTTCGAGTCAATCGGTCCAAAGACCTGGAAGCTATTGAAAAAATCGCCCGACGTTTTCATGAAAAAGGCGACTTTTTTCATTAAAATATTCACCAAAAATACAAATTTCACTAAAAATCAATAAAAACTGCTGGTCTTTCTTTCGCCAGTATGGAGAACATTTGTGTTCAATTTCGAGTCAATCGGTCAAAAGACGACCGTAGCCCTAACCCTAGCCCCATAACCCTAACCCTAGCCCTGTAACCCTAACCCTAGCCCCAGCCCTAAGCCAGCCTCATGAAACATTGTCCCTCTCACTAAAATATTCACCAAAAATCCAAATTCCACCCGAATCCAATGGGGACTGCTGTGTCTCGTTCAGCCAGTATAGGGCCACATCTGGGAGAAATTTCGAGTCAATCGGTCCAAAGACCTGGAAGCTATTGAAAAAATCGCCCGACGTTTTCATGAAAAAGGCGACTTTTTTCATTAAAATATTCACCAAAAATACAAATTTCACTAAAAATCAATAAAAACTGCTGGTCTTTCTTTCGCCAGTATGGAGAACATTTGTGTTCAATTTCGAGTCAATCGGTCAAAAGACGACCGTAACCCTAACCCTAGCCCCATAACCCTAACCCTAGCCCTGTAACCCTAACCCTAGCCCCAGCCCTAAGCCAGCCTCATGAAACATTGTCCCTCTCACTAAAATATTCACCAAAAATCCAAATTCCACCCGAATCCAATGGGGACTGCTGTGTCTCGTTCAGCCAGTATAGGGCCACATCTGGGAGAAATTTCGAGTCAATCGGTCCAAAGACCTGGAAGCTATTGAAAAAATGGCCCGACGTTTTCATGAAAAAGGCGACTTTTTTCATTAAAATATTCACCAAAAATCCAAATTCCACCCGAATCCAATGGGGACTGCTGTGTCTCGTTCAGCCAGTATAGGGCCACATCTGGGAGAAATTTCGAGTCAATCGGTCCAAAGACCTGGAAGCTATTGAAAAAATCGCCCGACGTTTTCATGAAAAAGGCGACTTTTTTCATTAAAATATTCACCAAAAATACAAATTTCACTAAAAATCAATAAAAACTGCTGGTCTTTCTTTCGCCAGTATGGAGAACATTTGTGTTCAATTTCGAGTCAATCGGTCAAAAGACGACCGTAACCCTAACCCTAGCCCCATAACCCTAACCCTAGCCCTGTAACCCTAACCCTAACCCTAACCCTAGCCCCAGCCTTAAGCCAGCCTCATGAAACATTGTCCCTCTCACTAAAATATTCACCAAAAATCCAAATTCCACCCGAATCCAATGGGGACTGCTGTGTCTCGTTCAGCCAGTATAGGGCCACATCTGGGAGAAATTTCGAGTCAATCGGTCCAAAGACCTGGAAGCTATTGAAAAAATCGCCCGACGTTTTCATGAAAAAGGCGACTTTTTTCATTAAAATATTCACCAAAAATACAAATTTCACTAAAAATCAATAAAAACTGCTGGTCTTTCTTTCGCCAGTATGGAGAACATTTGTGTTCAATTTCGAGTCAATCGGTCAAAAGACGACCGTAACCCTAACCCTAGCCCCATAACCCTAACCCTAGCCCTGTAACCCTAACCCTAACCCTAACCCTAGCCCCAGCCTTAAGCCAGCCTCATGAAACATTGTCCCTCTCACTAAAATATTCACCAAAAATCCAAATTCCACCCGAATCCAATGGGGACTGCTGTGTCTCGTTCAGCCAGTATAGGGCCACATCTGGGAGAAATTTCGAGTCAATCGGTCCAAAGACCTGGAAGCTATTGAAAAAATCGCCCGACGTTTTCATGAAAAAGGCGACTTTTTTCATTAAAATATTCACCAAAAATCCAAATTCCACCCGAATCCAATGGGGACTGCTGTGTCTCGTTCAGCCAGTATAGGGCCACATCTGGGAGAAATTTCGAGTCAATCGGTCCAAAGACCTGGAAGCTATTGAAAAAATCGCCCGACGTTTTCATGAAAAAGGCGACTTTTTTCATTAAAATATTCACCAAAAATACAAATTTCACTAAAAATCAATAAAAACTGCTGGTCTTTCTTTCGCCAGTATGGAGAACATTTGTGTTCAATTTCGAGTCAATCGGTCAAAAGACGACCGTAACCCTAACCCTAGCCCCATAACCCTAACCCTAGCCCTGTAACCCTAACCCTAACCCTAGCCCCAGCCTTAAGCCAGCCTCATGAAACATTGTCCCTCTCACTAAAATATTCACCAAAAATCCAAATTCCACCCAAATCCAATGGGGACTGCTGTGTCTCGTTCAGCCAGTATAGGGCCACATCTGGGAGAAATTTCGAGTCAATCGGTCCAAAGACCTGGAAGCAATTGAAAAAATGGCCCGACGTTTTCATGAAAAAGGCGACTTTTTTCATTAAAATATTCACCAAAAATACAAATTCCACCCGAATCCAATGGGGACTGCTGTGTCTCGTTCAGCCAGTATAGGGCCACATCTGGGAGAAATTTCGAGTCAATCGGTCCAAAGACCTGGAAGCTATTGAAAAAATCGCCCGACGTTTTCATGAAAAAGGCGACTTTTTTCAATAAAATATTCACCAAAAATACAAATTTCACTAAAAATCAATAAAAACTGCTGGTCTTTCTTTCGCCAGTATGGAGAACATTTGTGTTCAATTTCGAGTCAATCGGTCAAAAGACGACCGTAACCCTAACCCTAGCCCCATAATCCTAACCCTAGCCCTGTAACCCTAACCCTAGCCCCAGCCTTAAGCCAGCCTCATGAAACATTGTCCCTCTCACTAAAATATTCACCAAAAATCCAAATTCCACCCAAATCCAATGGGGACTGCTGTGTCTCGTTCAGCCAGTATAGGGCCACATCTGGGAGAAATTTCGAGTCAATCGGTCCAAAGACCTGGAAGCTATTGAAAAAATGGCCCGACGTTTTCATGAAAAAGGCGACTTTTTTCATTAAAATATTCACCAAAAATACAAATTTCACTAAAAATCAATAAAAACTGCTGGTCTTTCTTTCGCCAGTATGGAGAACATTTGTGTTCAATTTCGAGTCAATCGGTCAAAAGACGACCGTAACCCTAACCCTAGCCCCATAACCCTAACCCTAGCCCTGTAACCCTAACCCTAGCCCCAGCCCTAAGCCAGCCTCATGAAACATTGTCCCTCTCACTAAAATATTCACCAAAAATCCAAATTCCACCCGAATCCAATGGGGACTGCTGTGTCTCGTTCAGCCAGTATAGGGCCACATCTGGGAGAAATTTCGAGTCAATCGGTCCAAAGACCTGGAAATTATTGAAAAAATCGCCCGACGTTTTCATGAAAAAGGCGACTTTTTTCATTAAAATATTCACCAAAAATCCAAATTCCACCCGAATCCAATGGGGACTGCTGTGTCTCGTTCAGCCAGTATAGGGCCACATCTGGGAGAAATTTCGAGTCAATCGGTCCAAAGACCTGGAAGCTATTGAAAAAATGGCCCGACGTTTTCATGAAAAAGGCGACTTTTTTCATTAAAATATTCACCAAAAATACAAATTTCACTAAAAATCAATAAAAACTGCTGGTCTTTCTTTCGCCAGTATGAAGAACATTTGTGTTCAATTTCGAGTCAATCGGTCAAAAGACGACCGTAACCCTAACCCTAGCCCCATAACCCTAACCCTAGCCCTGTAACCCTAACCCTAACCCTAACCCTAGCCCCAGCCTTAAGCCAGCCTCATGAAACATTGTCCCTCTCACTAAAATATTCACCAAAAATCCAAATTCCACCCAAATCCAATGGGGACTGCTGTGTCTCGTTCAGCCAGTATAGGGCCACATCTGGGAGAAATTTCGAGTCAATCGGTCCAAAGACCTGGAAGCTATTGAAAAAATGGCCCGACGTTTTCATGAAAAAGGCGACTTTTTTCATTAAAATATTCACCAAAAATACAAATTCCACCCGAATCCAATGGGGACTGCTGTGTCTCGTTCAGCCAGTATAGGGCCACATCTGGGAGAAATTTCGAGTCAATCGGTCCAAAGACCTGGAAGCTATTGAAAAAATCGCCCGACGTTTTCATGAAAAAGGCGACTTTTTTCAATAAAATATTCACCAAAAATACAAATTTCACTAAAAATCAATAAAAACTGCTGGTCTTTCTTTCGCCAGTATGGAGAACATTTGTGTTCAATTTCGAGTCAATCGGTCAAAAGACGACCGTAACCCTAACCCTAGCCCCATAACCCTAACCCTAGCCCTGTAACCCTAACCCTAGCCCCAGCCTTAAGCCAGCCTCATGAAACATTGTCCCTCTCACTAAAATATTCACCAAAAATCCAAATTCCACCCGAATCCAATGGGGACTGCTGTGTCTCGTTCAGCCAGTATAGGGCCACATCTGGGAGAAATTTCGAGTCAATCGGTCCAAAGACCTGGAAGCTATTGAAAAAATGGCCCGACGTTTTCATGAAAAAGGCGACTTTTTTCATTAAAATATTCACCAAAAATACAAATTTCACTAAAAATCAATAAAAACTGCTGGTCTTTCTTTCGCCAGTATGGAGAACATTTGTGTTCAATTTCGAGTCAATCGGTCAAAAGACGACCGTAACCCTAACCCTAGCCCCATAACCCTAACCCTAGCCCTGTAACCCTAACCCTAACCCTAACCCTAGCCCCAGCCTTAAGCCAGCCTCATGAAACATTGTCCCTCTCACTAAAATATTCACCAAAAATCCAAATTCCACCCAAATCCAATGGGGACTGCTGTGTCTCGTTCAGCCAGTATAGGGCCACATCTGGGAGAAATTTCGAGTCAATCGGTCCAAAGACCTGGAAGCTATTGAAAAAATCGCCCGACGTTGTCATGAAAAAGGCGACTTTTTTCATTAAAATATTCACCAAAAATCCAAATTCCACCCGAATCCAATGGGGACTGCTGTGTCTCGTTCAGCCAGTATAGGGCCACATCTGGGAGAAATTTCGAGTCAATCGGTCCAAAGACCTGGAAGCTATTGAAAAAATCGCCCGACGTTTTCATGAAAAAGGCGACTTTTTTCATTAAAATATTCACCAAAAATACAAATTTCACTAAAAATCAATAAAAACTGCTGGTCTTTCTTTCGCCAGTATGGAGAACATTTGTGTTCAATTTCGAGTCAATCGGTCAAAAGACGACCGTAACCCTAACCCTAGCCCCATAACCCTAACCCTAGCCCTGTAACCCTAACCCTAACCCTAACCCTAGCCCCAGCCTTAAGCCAGCCTCATGAAACATTGTCCCTCTCACTAAAATATTCACCAAAAATCCAAATTCCACCCGAATCCAATGGGGACTGCTGTGTCTCGTTCAGCCAGTATAGGGCCACATCTGGGAGAAATTTCGAGTCAATCGGTCCAAAGACCTGGAAGCTATTGAAAAAATCGCCCGACGTTTTCATGAAAAAGGCGACTTTTTTCATTAAAATATTCACCAAAAATACAAATTTCACTAAAAATCAATAAAAACTGCTGGTCTTTCTTTCGCCAGTATGGAGAACATTTGTGTTCAATTTCGAGTCAATCGGTCAAAAGACGACCGTAACCCTAACCCTAGCCCCATAACCCTAACCCTAGCCCTGTAACCCTAACCCTAACCCTAACCCTAGCCCCAGCCTTAAGCCAGCCTCATGAAACATTGTCCCTCTCACTAAAATATTCACCAAAAATCCAAATTCCACCCAAATCCAATGGGGACTGCTGTGTCTCGTTCAGCCAGTATAGGGCCACATCTGGGAGAAATTTCGAGTCAATCGGTCCAAAGACCTGGAAGCTATTGAAAAAATGGCCCGACGTTGTCATGAAAAAGGCGACTTTTTTCATTAAAATATTCACCAAAAATCCAAATTCCACCCGAATCCAATGGGGACTGCTGTGTCTCGTTCAGCCAGTATAGGGCCACATCTGGGAGAAATTTCGAGTCAATCGGTCCAAAGACCTGGAAGCTATTGAAAAAATCGCCCGACGTTTTCATGAAAAAGGCGACTTTTTTCATTAAAATATTCACCAAAAATCCAAATTCCACCCGAATCCAATGGGGACTGCTGTGTCTCGTTCAGCCAGTATAGGGCCACATCTGGGAGAAATTTCGAGTCAATCGGTCCAAAGACCTGGAAGCTATTGAAAAAATCGCCCGACGTTTTCATGAAAAAGGCGACTTTTTTCAATAAAATATTCACCAAAAATACAAATTTCACTAAAAATCAATAAAAACTGCTGGTCTTTCTTTCGCCAGTATGGAGAACATTTGTGTTCAATTTCGAGTCAATCGGTCAAAAGACGACCGTAACCCTAACCCTAGCCCCATAATCCTAACCCTAGCCCTGTAACCCTAACCCTAGCCCCAGCCTTAAGCCAGCCTCATGAAACATTGTCCCTCTCACTAAAATATTCACCAAAAATCCAAATTCCACCCGAATCCAATGGGGACTGCTGTGTCTCGTTCAGCCAGTATAGGGCCACATCTGGGAGAAATTTCGAGTCAATCGGTCCAAAGACCTGGAAGCTATTGAAAAAATCGCCCGACGTTTTCATGAAAAAGGCGACTTTTTTCATTAAAATATTCACCAAAAATACAAATTTCACTAAAAATCAATAAAAACTGCTGGTCTTTCTTTCGCCAGTATGGAGAACATTTGTGTTCAATTTCGAGTCAATCGGTCAAAAGACGACCGTAACCCTAACCCTAGCCCCATAACCCTAACCCTAGCCCTGTAACCCTAACCCTAACCCTAACCCTAGCCCCAGCCTTAAGCCAGCCTCATGAAACATTGTCCCTCTCACTAAAATATTCACCAAAAATCCAAATTCCACCCGAATCCAATGGGGACTGCTGTGTCTCGTTCAGCCAGTATAGGGCCACATCTGGGAGAAATTTCGAGTCAATCGGTCCAAAGACCTGGAAGCTATTGAAAAAATCGCCCGACGTTTTCATGAAAAAGGCGACTTTTTTCATTAAAATATTCACCAAAAATACAAATTTCACTAAAAATCAATAAAAACTGCTGGTCTTTCTTTCGCCAGTATGGAGAACATTTGTGTTCAATTTCGAGTCAATCGGTCAAAAGACGACCGTAACCCTAACCCTAGCCCCATAACCCTAACCCTAGCCCTGTAACCCTAACCCTAACCCTAACCCTAGCCCCAGCCTTAAGCCAGCCTCATGAAACATTGTCCCTCTCACTAAAATATTCACCAAAAATCCAAATTCCACCCAAATCCAATGGGGACTGCTGTGTCTCGTTCAGCCAGTATAGGGCCACATCTGGGAGAAATTTCGAGTCAATCGGTCCAAAGACCTGGAAGCTATTGAAAAAATCGCCCGACGTTGTCATGAAAAAGGCGACTTTTTTCATTAAAATATTCACCAAAAATCCAAATTCCACCCGAATCCAATGGGGACTGCTGTGTCTCGTTCAGCCAGTATAGGGCCACATCTGGGAGAAATTTCGAGTCAATCGGTCCAAAGACCTGGAAGCTATTGAAAAAATCGCCCGACGTTTTCATGAAAAAGGCGACTTTTTTCATTAAAATATTCACCAAAAATCCAAATTCCACCCGAATCCAATGGGGACTGCTGTGTCTCGTTCAGCCAGTATAGGGCCACATCTGGGAGAAATTTCGAGTCAATCGGTCCAAAGACCTGGAAGCTATTGAAAAAATCGCCCGACGTTTTCATGAAAAAGGCGACTTTTTTCAATAAAATATTCACCAAAAATACAAATTTCACTAAAAATCAATAAAAACTGCTGGTCTTTCTTTCGCCAGTATGAAGGACATTTGTGTTCAATTTCGAGTCAATCGGTCAAAAGACGACCGTAACCCTAACCCTAGCCCCATAACCCTAACCCTAGCCCTGTAACCCTAACCCTAACCCTAACCCTAGCCCCAGCCTTAAGCCAGCCTCATGAAACATTGTCCCTCTCACTAAAATATTCACCAAAAATCCAAATTCCACCCAAATCCAATGGGGACTGCTGTGTCTCGTTCAGCCAGTATAGGGCCACATCTGGGAGAAATTTCGAGTCAATCGGTCCAAAGACCTGGAAGCTATTGAAAAAATGGCCCGACGTTTTCATGAAAAAGGCGACTTTTTTCATTTAAATATTCACCAAAAATACAAATTCCACCCGAATCCAATGGGGACTGCTGTGTCTCGTTCAGCCAGTATAGGGCCACATCTGGGAGAAATTTCGAGTCAATCGGTCCAAAGACCTGGAAGCTATTGAAAAAATCGCCCGACGTTTTCATGAAAAAGGCGACTTTTTTCAATAAAATATTCACCAAAAATACAAATTTCACTAAAAATCAATAAAAACTGCTGGTCTTTCTTTCGCCAGTATGGAGAACATTTGTGTTCAATTTCGAGTCAATCGGTCAAAAGACGACCGTAACCCTAACCCTAGCCCCATAACCCTAACCCTAGCCCTGTAACCCTAACCCTAGCCCCAGCCTTAAGCCAGCCTCATGAAACATTGTCCCTCTCACTAAAATATTCACCAAAAATCCAAATTCCACCCGAATCCAATGGGGACTGCTGTGTCTCGTTCAGCCAGTATAGGGCCACATCTGGGAGAAATTTCGAGTCAATCGGTCCAAAGACCTGGAAGCTATTGAAAAAATGGCCCGACGTTTTCATGAAAAAGGCGACTTTTTTCATTAAAATATTCACCAAAAATACAAATTTCACTAAAAATCAATAAAAACTGCTGGTCTTTCTTTCGCCAGTATGGAGAACATTTGTGTTCAATTTCGAGTCAATCGGTCAAAAGACGACCGTAACCCTAACCCTAGCCCCATAACCCTAACCCTAGCCCTGTAACCCTAACCCTAACCCTAACCCTAGCCCCAGCCTTAAGCCAGCCTCATGAAACATTGTCCCTCTCACTAAAATATTCACCAAAAATCCAAATTCCACCCAAATCCAATGGGGACTGCTGTGTCTCGTTCAGCCAGTATAGGGCCACATCTGGGAGAAATTTCGAGTCAATCGGTCCAAAGACCTGGAAGCTATTGAAAAAATCGCCCGACGTTGTCATGAAAAAGGCGACTTTTTTCATTAAAATATTCACCAAAAATCCAAATTCCACCCGAATCCAATGGGGACTGCTGTGTCTCGTTCAGCCAGTATAGGGCCACATCTGGGAGAAATTTCGAGTCAATCGGTCCAAAGACCTGGAAGCTATTGAAAAAATCGCCCGACGTTTTCATGAAAAAGGCGACTTTTTTCATTAAAATATTCACCAAAAATACAAATTTCACTAAAAATCAATAAAAACTGCTGGTCTTTCTTTCGCCAGTATGGAGAACATTTGTGTTCAATTTCGAGTCAATCGGTCAAAAGACGACCGTAACCCTAACCCTAGCCCCATAACCCTAACCCTAGCCCTGTAACCCTAACCCTAACCCTAACCCTAGCCCCAGCCTTAAGCCAGCCTCATGAAACATTGTCCCTCTCACTAAAATATTCACCAAAAATCCAAATTCCACCCGAATCCAATGGGGACTGCTGTGTCTCGTTCAGCCAGTATAGGGCCACATCTGGGAGAAATTTCGAGTCAATCGGTCCAAAGACCTGGAAGCTATTGAAAAAATCGCCCGACGTTTTCATGAAAAAGGCGACTTTTTTCATTAAAATATTCACCAAAAATACAAATTTCACTAAAAATCAATAAAAACTGCTGGTCTTTCTTTCGCCAGTATGGAGAACATTTGTGTTCAATTTCGAGTCAATCGGTCAAAAGACGACCGTAACCCTAACCCTAGCCCCATAACCCTAACCCTAGCCCTGTAACCCTAACCCTAACCCTAACCCTAGCCCCAGCCTTAAGCCAGCCTCATGAAACATTGTCCCTCTCACTAAAATATTCACCAAAAATCCAAATTCCACCCAAATCCAATGGGGACTGCTGTGTCTCGTTCAGCCAGTATAGGGCCACATCTGGGAGAAATTTCGAGTCAATCGGTCCAAAGACCTGGAAGCTATTGAAAAAATCGCCCGACGTTGTCATGAAAAAGGCGACTTTTTTCATTAAAATATTCACCAAAAATCCAAATTCCACCCGAATCCAATGGGGACTGCTGTGTCTCGTTCAGCCAGTATAGGGCCACATCTGGGAGAAATTTCGAGTCAATCGGTCCAAAGACCTGGAAGCTATTGAAAAAATCGCCCGACGTTTTCATGAAAAAGGCGACTTTTTTCATTAAAATATTCACCAAAAATCCAAATTCCACCCGAATCCAATGGGGACTGCTGTGTCTCGTTCAGCCAGTATAGGGCCACATCTGGGAGAAATTTCGAGTCAATCGGTCCAAAGACCTGGAAGCTATTGAAAAAATCGCCCGACGTTTTCATGAAAAAGGCGACTTTTTTCAATAAAATATTCACCAAAAATACAAATTTCACTAAAAATCAATAAAAACTGCTGGTCTTTCTTTCGCCAGTATGGAGAACATTTGTGTTCAATTTCGAGTCAATCGGTCAAAAGACGACCGTAACCCTAACCCTAGCCCCATAATCCTAACCCTAGCCCTGTAACCCTAACCCTAGCCCCAGCCTTAAGCCAGCCTCATGAAACATTGTCCCTCTCACTAAAATATTCACCAAAAATCCAAATTCCACCCGAATCCAATGGGGACTGCTGTGTCTCGTTCAGCCAGTATAGGGCCACATCTGGGAGAAATTTCGAGTCAATCGGTCCAAAGACCTGGAAGCTATTG